>NW_026728056.1:0-27500 GCF_030684315.1 Stegostoma tigrinum
CCACTCGCCCCACCATCCTCCTCCTCCTCCTCCACTCCCCCGACCATCCCTCCTCCTCCACTCCCCCCATCATCCTCCTCCGCCACCACCTCCCCCGACCATCCTCCCCTCTCACCCCCACCCTCTTCCACCCCCTCCTTCCCCCCCCCCACCCTCTTCCTCCTTCTTCCCGCCCCACCATCTTACTTCCAGCCCCACCCCCCTCCTCCTTCTTCCTGCCCCACCCTTCCTCCTACTCCTCGTTTCCTCCACCCTCCTGCTCCTCCTATTCCCCCCACCCTCCGCCACCCCCCCTCCTCACAGCCACTTGCCCCCTCTGTCCTCACCCGCACACAGCCACTTGCCCTTCCGTCCTCACCCGCGCACAGCCACTTGCCCCTGCAGTACTTAGCAACTGACAGCGACTTGCCTCCTCTGTCATTACCCGTCCCCAGCCTCTTGCCACTGCTGTCCTGACCCCCTCACAGCCTCTTGCCCCTGCAGTCTTCACCCGTCCACGGCGACTTGCCCTTTCCGTCCTGACTCGCTCACGGCTATTTGACACCGCAGCCCTGTCCCGCTCAAAGCACTGGCCCCCGCAACCCCTGACCCGCTGACAGCGATTTGCCCCCGCAGCCCTGTCCCGCTCACAGGGCATGGCCCCCGCAGCCTGGACCTGCTCACAGGGACCGTCCCCCGCAGCCCTGACACGCTCACAGGGACCGTCCCCCGCAGCCCTGACCCGCTCAGTGGGACCGGCCCCCGCAGCCCTGACCCGCTCCCAGGGACTGTCCCCCGCCAGCCCTGACCCGCTCACTGGGACTGTCCCCCCGCAGCCCTGGCCCGCTCACTGGGACTGGCCCCCGCAGCCCTGACCCGCTCACTGGGACTGGCCCCCGCAGCCCTGACCCGCTCACTGGGACTGGCCCCCGCAGCCCTGACTCGCTCACGGCACCGGCCCCCGCAGCCCTGTCCCCGCTCACGGGGACTGGCTCCCCCGCACCCCTGACCCGCGGAGAGCAATTTGCCACTGCAGCCCTGAACCGCTCATAGGGTCTTGCCCCCGTATCCGACCCGCTGACAGGGACTGTCCCCCGCAGCCCTGTCCCGCTGACAGCTATTTGACACCGCAGCCCTGTCCCGCTGACAGCGATTAGCCCCCGCAGCCCTGTCACGCTCACAGGGACTTGGCACCGCTGCCCTGACACGCTCACAGGGACTGTCCCCCGCAGCCCTGACCCGCTCACGGGGACCGGCCCCCGCAGCCCTGACCCGCTCACGGGGGACCGGCCCCCGCAGCCCTGTCCCGCTCACAGGGACCGGGCCCCGCAGCCCTGTCCCGCTCACAGGGACCGGGCCCCCGCAGCCCTGTCCCGCTCACGGGGACCGGCCCCCGCAGCCCTGACCCGCTCACGGGGACCGGCCCCCGCAGCCCTGACCCGCTCACGGGGACCGGCCCCCGCAGCCCTGACCCGCTCACGGGGACCGGCCCCCGCAGCCCTGACCCGCTCATGGGGACCGGCCCCCGCAGCCCTGACCCGCTCACGGGGACCGGCCCCCGCAGCCCTGACCCGCTCACGGGCACCGGCTCCCCGCAGCCCTGACCCGCGGACAGCTATTTGCCACCGCAGCCCGGAACCGCTCACAGGGTCTTGCCCCCGCACCCGGACCCCCTGACCCGCAGAAAGGGACCGTCCCCCGCAGCCCTGTCCCGCTGACAGCTATTTGACACTTGCAGCCCTGACCCGCTCGCAGCTATTTGACACCGCAGCCTGTCCCGCTCAAAGGCACTGGCCCCCGCAGCCCTGACCCCATGACAGCTAATTGCGACCACACCCCTGACCCGCTCACAGGGACCGTCCCCCACTGCCCAGACCCGCTCACGGCGACCGGCTCCCCCGCAGCCCTGTCCCGCTCCCGGGGTCCGGCCCCCGCCGCCCCCTCCCGCTCCCGGGGGCCGGCCCCCGCCGCCCCCTCCCGCTCCCGGGGGCCGGCCCCCTCCGCCCCCTCCCTCTGACGGGGGCCGGCCCCCGCCGCCCCCTCCCGCTGGCGAGGGCCGGCCCCCTCCGCCCCCTCCCGCTGACGGGGGCCGGCCCCCGCCGCCCCGTCCCGCTGGCGGGGGCCGGCCCCGCCGCCCCGTCCCGCTGGCGGGGGCCGGCCCCCGCCGCCCCGTCCCGCTCACAGGGACTGTCCCCCACATCCCTGTCCCGCTCTCAGGGACTTGCCCCCTGCAGCCCTGACGCGTTCACAGCGACTTTGCCCCGCAGCCCTGAGACGCTCACAGGGAGTGGCCCCCGCAGTCCTGTCCTGTTGACAGCTATTTGCCACAGCAGCCCTGAACCGCTCACAGGGTCATGCCCCCGCACCCAGACCCCCTGACCTGCTAACTGGGACCGGACCCCCGCAGCCCTGTCCTGCTGACAGCTATTTGACACCGCAGCCCTGACCCGCTCAAAGGCACTGGCCCCCGCAGCCCTGACCCCCTGACAGCTGACAGGGACCGTCCCCCACTGCCCTGTCCCGCTCACGGCGACCGGCTCCCCCGCAGCCCTGTCCCGCTCACAGCGACCGGCTCCCCCGCAGCCCTGTCCCGCTCACAGCGACCGGCTCCCCCGCAGCCCTGTCCCGCTCACGGCGTCCGGCTCCCCCGCGCCGCTCCCGGGGGCCGTCCCCCGCCGCCCCCTCCGGCTCCCGGGGCCGCCCCCTCCGGCTCACGGGGGCCGGCCCCCGCCGCCCCCTCCCGCTCCCGGGGGCCGGCCCCCGCCGCCCCCTCCCCGCTCCCCGGGGGGCCGGCTCCCGGGGTCGGGCCCCCGCCGCCCCCTTCCGGATCACGGGGGCCGGCCCCCGCCGCCCCCTGCCGCTCCCGGGGGCCGGCCCCCGCCGCCCCCTCCGGCTCACGGGGGCCGGCCCCCGCCGCCCCCTCCCGCTCCCGGGGGCCGGCCCCCTCCGCCCCCTCCCTCTGACGGGGGCCGGCCCCCGCCGCCCCCTCCCGCTGGCGTGGGCCGGACCCGCCGCCCCGTCCCGCTGGCGGTGGCCGGCCCCCGCCGCCCCGTCCCGCTGACGGCTCTGTGCCACCGCAGCCCTGGCCCGCTCATGGGTACTGGACTCCGCAGCCCTGGCCCCCGCAGCACTCACCCGCTCACAGGGACTGTCCCCCGCAGCCCTGTCCCGTTGACAGCTATTTGCCACCGCAGCCCTGACCGCTCACAGGGACTGGCCCCCGCATTACTGTTCGCTGACAGCTATTGCCACCGCACCCCTGACCCGCTCACAGGGACTGTTCCCCCGCGGCCCTGACCCGCTCACAGGGTCTTGCCCCTGCACCCGGACCCCCTGACCTGCTGACAGGGACTGTCCCCCGCAGCCCTGTCCTGCTGACAGCTATTTGACACCGCAGCCCTGTCCCGCTCAAAGGCACTGGCCCCCGCTGACAGCTATTTGCCCCCGCAGCCCTGACCCCCTCAAAAGGACTGGCCCCCGCAGCCCTGACCCCCTGACCGCTAATTGCAACCGCACCCCTGAGCCGCTGACAGCGATTTGCCCCCGCAGCCCTGTCCCGCGCACAGGACTGGCCCCCGCAGCCTGGACCTGCTCACAGGGAGGGTCCCCCCGCAGCCCTGACCCGCTCACGGGGACCGGCCACCGCAGCCCTGACCCGCTCACGGGACCGGCCCCCGCAGCCTGGGCCTGCTCCCAGGGACGGTCCCCCGTCGCCCTGTCACGCTCACAGGGACTGTTCCCCGCAGCCCTGTTACGCTCACAGGGACTGTCCCCCGCAGCCCTGTCACGCTCACAGGGACTGGCCCCCGCATTCCTGTTCGCTGACAGCTATTTGCCACCGCACCCCTGACCTGCTCAAAGGGACTGGCCCCCGCATTCCTGTTCGCTGACAGCTATTTGCCACCGCACCCCTGACCTGCTCAAAGGGACTGGCCCCTGCAGCCCTGACCACCTGACAGCTATTTGCCACCGCAGCCCTGACCCGCTCACAGGGACTGGCCCCCGCATTCCTGTTCGCTGACAGCTATTTGCCACCGCACCCCTGACCCGCTCACAGGGACTGTTCCCCCCGCGGCCCTGACCCGCTCACAGGGGCTGTCCCCCGCAGCCCTGACCCGCTCACAGGGACTGGCACCCGCAGCCCTGACCCGCTCACGGGGACCGTCCCCCGCAGCCCTGACCCGCTCACGGGACCGTCCCCGCAGCCCAGACCCGCTCACGGGGACCGTCCCCGCAGCCCCTGACCCCGCTCACGGGGACGGTCCCCCGCAGCCCTGACCCGCTCACGGGGACGGTCCCCCGCAGCCCTGACACGCTCACGGGGACGGTCCCCCGCAGCCCTGACACGCTCACGGGGACGGGTCCCCCCGCAGCCCTGACCCGCTCAAGGGGACAGTCCCCCGCAGCCCTGTCCCGCTCACGGGGACCGGCTCCCCCGCACCCCTGACCCGCGGACAGGTATTTGCCACCGCAGCCCTGAACCGCTCACAGGGTCTTGCCCCGGCAGCCTTGAACTGCTCACAGGGTCTTGCCCCCGCACCCGGACCCCCTGAGACGCTCACAGGGACTGTCCCCTGCAGCCCTGTCCTGCTGACAGCTATTTGACACCGCAGCCCTGTCCCGCTCAAAGGCACTGGCCCCTGCAGCCCTGACCCACTGACAGCTGACAGGGACCGTCCCCCACTGCCCTGTCCCGCTCACGGCGACCGGCTCCCCCGCCGCCGCTGCCGGGGGCCGGCCCCCGCCGCCCCCTCCGGCTCCCGGGGGCCGCCCCCTCCGGCTCCCGGGGCCGGCCCCCGCCGCCCCCTCCGGCTCACGGGGGCCGGCCCCCGCCGCCCCCTCCCGCTCCCGGGGGGCCGGCTCCCGGGGGCCCGCCCCTCCGGCTCCGGGGGCCGGCCCCCGCCGCCCCCTCCCGCTCCCGGGGGCCGGCCCCCGCCGCCCCCTCCCGCTCCCGGGGGCCGGCCCCCGCCGCCCTTTCCCGCTCCCGGGGCCTGGCCCCCGCCGCCCCCTCCCGCTCCCGGTGGCCGGCCCCCGCCGCTCCCGGTGGCCGGCCCCCGCCGCCCCCTCCCGCTCCCGGGGGCCGGCCCCCGCCGCCCCCTCCCGCTCCCGGGGGCCGGCCCCCGCCGCCCCCTCGCGCTCCCGGGGGCCGGCCCTCCGCCGCCCCCTCCCGCTCCCGGGGGCCGGCCCCCGCCGCCCCCTCCCGCTCCCGGGGGGCCGGCCCCCGCCGCCCCCTCCCGCTGGCGGTGGCCGGCCCCCGCCGCCCCGTCCCGCTGGCGGTGGCCGGCCCCCGCCGCCCCGTCCCGCTGGCGGTGGCCGGCCCCCGCCGCCCCGTCCCGCTGGCGGTGGCCGGCCCCCGCCGCCCCGTCCCGCTGGCGGTGGCCGGCCCCCGCCGCCCCGTCCCGCTGGCGGTGGCCGGCCCCCGCCGCCCCGTCCCGCTGGCGGTGGCCGGCCCCCGCCGCCCCCGTCCCGCTGGCGGGGACCGTCCCCCGCCGCCCCCGTCCCGCTGGCGGGGACCGTCCCCCGCAGCCCTGTCCCGCTGACAGCTATTTGACACTGCAGCCCTGACCCGCTCGCAGCTATTTGCCACCGCACCCCTGACCCGCTCAAAGGGACTGGCCCCCGCAGCCATGACCTCCTGACAGCTATTTGCTCCCGCACCCCTGACCCGCTCGCAGGGGCTGTCCCCCGCGGCCCTGACCCGCTCACAGGGGCTGTCACCCGCAGCCCTGTCCGCTCACAGGGACTGGCCCCCGCAGCCCTGACCCGCTCGCAGCTATTTGACACCGCAGCCCTGTCCCGCTCAAAGGCACTGGCCCCCGCAGCCCTGACCCCCTGACAGCTGACAGGGACCCGTCCCCCACTGCCCTGACCCGCTCACGGGGACCGGCTCCCGCCCCCCAGCCCCTGTCCCGCTCACGGCGACCGGCTCCCCCGCCGCCGCTCCCGGGGGCCGTCCCCCGCCGCCCCCTCCGGCTCCCGGGGGCCGCCCCCTCCGGCTCACGGGGGCCGGCCCCCGCCGCCCCCTCCCGCTCCCGGGGGCCGGCCCCCGCCGCGCCCTCCCGCTCCCGGGGCCGGCCCCCGCCGCCCCCTCCCGCTCCCCGGGGGGCCGGCTCCCGGGGCCGCCCCCTCCGGCTCACGGGGGCCGGCCCCCGCCGCCCCCCTCCGGCTCACGGGGGCCGGCACCCGCCGCCCCCTCCGGCTCCCGGGGGCCGGCCCCCGCCGCCCCCTCCGGCTCCCGGGGGCCGGCCCCCCGCCGCCCCCTCCGGCTCACGGGGGCCGGCCCCCGCCGCCCCCTCCCGCTCCCGGGGGCCGGCCCCCTCAGCCCCCTCCCTCTGACGGGGGCCGGCCCCCGCCGCCCCCTCCCGCTGGCGGAGGCCGGCCCCCCGCCGCCCCCTCCCGCTGGCGAGGGCCGGCCCCCGCCGCCCCGTCCGCTGGCGGTGGCCGGCCCCCCCGCCGCCCCGTCCCGCTGGCGGTGGCCGGCCCCCGCCGCCCCGTCCCGCTGGCGGTGGCCGGCCCCCGCCGCCCCGTCCCGCTGGCGGTGGCCGGCCCCCGCCGCCCCGTCCCGCTGGCGGTGGCCGGCCCCCGCCGCCCCCGTCCCGCTGGCGGTGGCCGGCCCCCGCCGCCCCGTCCCGCTGGCGGTGGCCGGCCCCCGCCGCCCCGTCCCGCTGGCGGTGGCCGGCCCCCGCCGCCCCCGTCCCGCTGGCGGGGACCGTCCCCCGCAGCCCTGTCCCGCTGACAGCTATTTGACACTGCAGCCCTGACCCCGCTCGCAGCTATTTGCCACCGCACCCCTGACCCGCTCAAAGGGACTGGCCCCCGCAGCCATGACCTCCTGACAGCTATTTGCTCCCGCACCCCTGACCCGCTCGCAGGGGCTGTCCCCCGCGGCCCTGACCCGCTCACAGGGGCTGTCAACCCGCAGCCCTGTCCCGCTCACAGGGACTGGCCCCCGCAGCCCTGACCCGCTCGCAGCTATTTGACACCGCAGCCCTGTCCCCGCTCAAAGGCACTGGCCCCCGCAGCCCTGACCCCCTGACAGCTGACAGGGACCGTCCCCCACTGCCCTGACCCGCTCACGGGGACCGGCTCCCCCGCAGCCCTGTCCCGCTCACGGCGACCGGCTCCCCCGCAGCCCTGTCCCGCTCACGGCGACCGGCTCCCCCGCCGCCGCTCCCCGGGGGCCGTCCCCCGCCGCCCCCCTCCGGCTCCCGGGGGCCGCCCCCTCCGGCTCACGGGGGCCGCCCCCTCCGGCTCACGGGGGCCGGCCCCCCGCCGCCCCCCCTCCCGCTCCCGGGGGCCGGCCCCCGCCGCCCCCTCCCGCTCCCGGGGGCCGGCCCCCGCCGCCCCCCTCCCGCTCCCCGGGGGGCCGGCTCCCGGGGGCAGCCCCCTCCGGCTCACGGGGGCCGGCCCCCGCCGCCCCCTCCGGCTCACGGGGGCCGGCCCCCGCCGCCCCCTCCGGCTCCCGGGGGCCGGCCCCCGCCGCCCCCTCCGGCTCCCGGGGGCCGGCCCCCGCCGCCCCCTCCGGCTCACGGGGGCCGGCCCCCCGCCGCCCCCTCCCGCTCCCGGGGGCCGGCCCCCTCCGCCCCCCTCCCTCTGACGGGGGCCGTCCCCCGCCGCCCCCTCCCGCTGGCGGAGGCCGGCCCCCGCCGCCCCCTCCCGCTGGCGAGGGCCGGCCCCCCGCCGCCCCGTCCGCTGGCGGTGGCCGGCCCCCGCCGCCCCCTCCCGCTGGCAGTGGCCGGCCCCCGCCGCCCCGTCCCGCTGGCGGTGGCCGGTCCCCGCCGCCCCGTCCCGCTGGCGGTGGCCGGCCCCCGCCGCCCCGTCCCGCTGACGGCTCTGTGCCACCACAGCCCTGGCCCGCTCATGGGTACTGGACTCCGCAGCCCTGGCCCCCGCAGCCCTCACCCGCTCACAGGGACTGTCCCCCGCAGCCCTGTCCCGTTGACAGCTATTTGCCACCGCAGCCCTGACCGCTCACAGGGACTGGCCCCCGCATTCCTGTTCGCTGACAGCTATTTGCCACCGCACCCCTGACCCGCTCAAAGGGACTGGCCCCCCGCAGCCCTCACCACCTGACAGCTATTTGCCACCGCAGCCCTGACCCGCTCACAGGGACTGGATCCCGCATTCCTGTTCGCTGACAGCTATTTGCCACCGCACCCCTGACCCGCTCACAGGGACTGTTCCCCCGCGGCCCTGACGCGCTCACAGGGACTGTTCCCCCGCGGCCCTGACGCGCTCACAGGGACTGTTCCCCCGCGGCCCTGACGCGCTCACAGGGACTGTTCCCCCGCGGCCCTGACCCGCTCACAGGGGCTGTCTCCCGCGGCCCTGACCCGCTCACAGGGTCTTGCCCCTGCACCCGGACCCCCTGACCTGCTGACAGGGACTGTCCCCCGCAGCCCTGTCCTGCTGACAGCTATTTGCACACCGCAGCCCTGTCCCGCTCAAAGGCACTGGCCCCCGCTGACAGCTATTTGCCCCCGCAGCCCTGACCCCCTCAAAAGGACTGGCCCCCGCACCCCTGAGCCGCTGACAGCGATTTGCCCCCGCAGCCCTGTCCCCGCGCACAGGGACTGGCCCCCGCAGCCTGGACCTGCTCACAGGGAGGGTCCCCCGCAGCCCTGACCCGCTCACGGGGACCGGCCACCGCAGCCCTGACCCGCTCACGGGGACCGGCCCCCGCAGCCTGGACCTGCTCCCAGGGACGGTCCCCCGTCGCCCTGTCACGCTCACAGGGACTGTTCCCCGCAGCCCTGTTACGCTCACAGGGACTGTCCCCCGCAGCCCTGTCACGCTCACAGGGACTGGCCCCCGCATTTCCTGTTCGCTGACAGCTATTTGCCACCGCACCCCTGACCTGCTCAAAGGGACTGGCCCCTGCAGCCCTGACCACCTGACAGCTATTTGCCACCGCAGCCCTGACCCGCTCACAGGGACTGGCCCCCGCATTCCTGTTCGCTGACAGCTATTTGCCACCGCACCCCTGACCCGCTCACAGGGACTGTTCCCCCGCGGCCCTGACCCGCTCACAAGGGGCTGTCCCCCCGCAGCCCTGACCCGCTCACAGGGACTGGCACCCGCAGCCCTGACCCGCTCACAGGGACTGTCCCCCACATCCCTGTCCCGCTCTCAGGGACTTGCCCCCTGCAGCCCTGACGCGTTCACAGCGACTTTGCCCCCGCAGCCCTGAGACGCTCAGAGGGAGTGGCCCCCGCAGTCCTGTCCTGCTGACAGCTCTTTGCCACCGCAGCCCTAAACCGCTCACAGGGTCTTGCCCCCGCACCCGGACCCCCTGACCTGCAGACAGGGACTGTCCCCCGCAGCCCTGTCCTGCTGACAGCTATTTGACACCGCAGCCCTGTCCCGCTCAAAGGCACTGGCCCCCGCTGACAGCTATTTGCCCCCGCAGCCCTGACCCCCTCAAAAGGACTGGCCCCCGCAGCCCTGTCCCGCTCACGGGGACCGGCTCCCCCCGCACCCCTGACCCGCGGACAGGTATTTGCCACCGCAGCCCTGAACCACTCACAGGGTCTTGCCCCGGCAGCCTTGAACTGCTCACAGGGTCTTGCCCCCGCACCCGGACCCCCTGACCCGCTGACAGGGACTGTCCCCTGCAGCCCTGTCCCGCTGACGAGCTATTTGACACCGCAGCCCTCACCTGCTCAAAGCTATTTGACACCGCAGCCCTGTCCCGCTCAAAGGCACTGGCCCCCGCAGCCCTGACCCCCTGACAGCTAATTGCCACCGCAACCCTGACCCGCTGACAACGATTTGCCCCCGCAGCCCTGTCCCGCTCACAGCGACTGGCCCCCGCAGCCAGGACCCACTCACGGGGACCGGCCCCCGCAGCCCTGTCCCGCTCACGGGGACCGGCCCCCGCAGCCCTGTCCCGCTCACGGGGACCGGCTCCCCCGCACCCCTGACCCGCGGACAAGTACTTGCCACCGCAGCCCTGAACCGCTCACAGGGTCTTGCCCCCGCAGCCTTGAACGGCTCACAGGGTCTTGCCCCGGCACCCTGACCCGCTGACAGGGACTGTCCTCTGCAGCCCTGTCCCGCTGACAAGCTATTTGACACCGCAGCCCTCACCTGCTCAAAGCTATTTGACACCGCAGCCCTGTCCCGCTCAAAGGCACTGGCCCCTGCAGCCCTGACCCCCTGACAGCTAATTGTCACCGCAACCCTGACCCGCTGACAGCGATTTGCCCCCGCAGCCCTGTCCCGCTCACAGCGACTGGCCCCCGCAGCCCGGACCTGCTCACAGGGAGGGCCCCCCGCAGCCCGGACCCGCTCACGGGGAGTGTCCCCCGCAGCCCTGACCCGCTCACAGGGACTGTCCCCCGCAGCCCTGACGCGCTCACAGGGACTGTCCCCCGCACCCCTGACCCGCTCACAGGGACCGTCCACCGCTGACCTGACCCGCTCACGGGGACCGGCCCCGGCAGCCCTGTCCCGCTCACAGGGACCGTCCACCGCTGACCTGACCCGCTCACGGGGACCCGGCCACCGCAGCCCTGTCCCGCTCACCGGCGACCGGCCCCCGCAGCCCTGACCCGCTCACGGTGACCGGCCCCCGCAGCCCTGTCCCGCTCACGGGAACCGGCCCCCGCAGCCCTGTCCCGCTCACGGGGACCGGCCCCCGCAGCCCTGACCCGCTCATGGGGACCGGCCCCCGCAGCACTGACCCGCTCACGGGGACCGGCCCCCACAGCCCTGTCCCGCTCACGGGGACCGGCTCCCCCGCACCCCTGACCCGCGGACAGGTATTTGCCACCGCAGCCCTGAACCGCTCACAGGGTCCTGCCCCCGCAGCCTTGAACCGCTCACAGGGTCTTGCCCCCGCACCCGGACCCCCTGACCCGCTGACAGGGACTGTCCCCTGCAGCCCTGTCCCGCTGACAGCGATTTGCCCCCGCAGCCCTGTCCCGCTCACGGGACCGGCCCCCGCAGCCCTGACCCGCTCATGGGGACCGGCCCCCGCAGCCCTGACCCGCTCATGGGGACCGGCCCCCGCAGCCCTGACCCGCTCACTGGGACCGGCCCCCGCAGCACTGACCCGCTCACGGGGACCGGCCCCCGCAGCCGTGTCCCTGCTCACGGGGACCAGCTCCCCCGCACCCCTGACCCGCGGACAGCTATTTGCCACTGCAGCCCTGAACCGCTCACAGGGTCTTGCCCCCGCACCCGGACCCCCTGACGCGCTGACAGGGACTGTCCCCCGCAGCCCAGTCCCACTGACAGTGATTTGCCCCCGCAGCCCTGTCACGCTCACAGGGACTTGCCACCGCACCCCTGACCTGCTGACAGCGATTTGCCCCCGCAGCCCTGAACAGCTCACGGGGACTTGGCACCGCAGCCCTGACCCGCTCGCGGGGACCGGCCCCCGCAGCCCGGACCCGCTCACGGGGACCGGCCCCCGCAGCCCTGACCCGCTCACGGGGACCGGCCCCCGCAGCCCGGACCCGCTCACGGGGAGTGTCCCCCGCAGCCCTGACCCGCTCACAGGGACTGTCCCCCGCAGCCCTGACGCGCTCACAGGGACTGTCCCCCGCACCCCTGACCCGCTCACAGGGACCGTCCACCGCTGACCTGACCCGCTCACGGGGACCGGCCCCCGCAGCCCTGTCCCGCTCACGGGGACCGGCCCCCACAGCCCTGACCCGCTCACAGTGACCGGCCCCCGCAGCCCTGTCCCGCTCACGGGGACCGGCCCCGGCAGCCCTGTCCCGCTCACAGGGACCGTCCACCGCTGACCTGACCCGCTCACGGGGACCGGCCACCGCAGCCCTGTCCCGCTCACGGGGACCGGCCCCCGCAGCCCTGACCCGCTCACGGTGACCGGCCCCCGCAGCCCTGTCCCGCTCACGGGGATCGGCCCCCGCAGCCCTGTCCCGCTCACGGGGACCGGCCCCCGCAGCCCTGTCCCGCTCACGGGGACCGGCCCCCGCAGCCCTTTCCCGCTCACGGGGACCGTCCCCCGCAGCCCTGACCCGCTCACGGGGACCGTCCCCCGCAGCCCTGACCCGCTCACGGGGACCGTCCACCGCTGACCTGACCCGCTCACGGGGACCGGCACCCGCAGCCCTGTCGCGCTCACGGGGACCATCCCCCGCAGCCCTGTCCCGCACAGGGGGACCGGCCCCCGCAGCCCTGTCCCGCACAGGGGGACCGGCCCCCGCAGCCCTGTCCCGCACAGGGGGACCGGCCCCCCGCAGCCCTGTCCCGCACAGGGGGACCGGCCCCCGCAGCCCTGTCCCGCGCAGGGGGACCGGCCCCCGCAGCCCTGTCCCGTTGACAGCTCATTGCCACCGCAGCCCTGACCCGCTCACAGGGACCGGCCCCCTCAGCCCTCAGCCGCTCACGGGGACCGTCCCCCGCAGCCCTGACCCGCTCACGGGGACCGTCCCCCGCAGCCCTGACCCGCTCACGGGGACCATCCCCCGCAGCCCTGACCCGCTCACGGGGACCGTCCCCCGCAGCCCTAACCCGCTCACGGGGACCGGCTCCCCCGCAGTCCTGTCCCGCTCACGGGGACCGGCTCCCCCGCAGCCCTGTCCCGCTCACGGGGACCGGCCCCCGCAGCCCTGTCCCGCTCACAGGGACCGTCCACCGCTGACCTGACCCGCTCACGGGGACCGGCCACCGCAGCCCTGTCCCGCTCACGGGGACCGGCCCCCGCAGCCCTGACCCGCTCACGGTGACCGGCCCCCGCAGCCCTGTCCCGCTCACGGGGACCGGCCCCCGCAGCCCTGTCCCGCTCACGGGGACCGGCCCCCGCAGCCCTGTCCCGCTCACGGGGACCGTCCCCCGCAGCCCTGACCCGCTCACGGGGACTGTCCCCCGCAGCCCTGACCCGCTCACGGGGACCGTCCACCGCTGACCTGACCCGCACAGGGGGACCGGCCCCCGCAGCCCTGTCCCGCACAGGGGGACCGGCCCCCGCAGCCCTGTCCCGCACAGGGGGACCGGCCCCCGCAGCCCTGTCCCGCACAGGGGGACCGGCCCCCGCAGCCCTGTCCCGCACAGGGGACCGGCCCCCGCAGCCCTGTCCCGTTGACAGCTCATTGCCACCGCAGCCCTGACCCGCTCACAGGGACCGGCCCCCTCAGCCCTCAGCCGCTCACGGGGACCGTCCCCCGCAGCCCTGACCCGCTCACGGGGACCGTCCCCCGCAGCCCTGACCCGCTCACGGGGACCATCCCCCGCAGCCCTGTCCCGCTCACGGGGACCGTCCCCCGCAGCCCTGACCCGCTCACGGGGACCGTCCCCCGCAGCCCTGACCCGCTCACGGGGTCCGTCCACCGCTGACCTGACCCGCACAGGGGGACCGGCCCCCGCAGCCCTGTCCCGCACAGGGGGACCGGCCCCCGCAGCCCTGTCCCGCACAGGGGGACCGGCCCCCGCAGCCCTGTCCCGCACAGGGGGACCGGCCCCCCGCAGCCCTGTCCCGCACAGGGGACCGGCCCCCGCAGCCCTGTCCCGTTGACAGCTCATTGCCACCGCAGCCCTGACCCGCTCACAGGGACCGGCCCCCTCAGCCCTCAGCCGCTCACGGGGGACCGTCCCCCGCAGCCCTGACCCGCTCACGGGGACCGTCCCCCGCAGCCCTGACCCGCTCACGGGGACCATCCCCCGCAGCCCTGACCCGCTCACGGGGACCGTCCCCCGCAGCCCTGACCCGCTCACGGGGACCGTCCCCCGCAGCCCTGACCCGCTCACGGTGACCGGCTCCCCCGCAGTCCTGTCCCGCTCACGGGGACCGGCTCCCCCACAGCCCTGTCCCACTCACAGGGACCGGCCCCCGCAGCCCGGACCCGCTCACGGGAACCGGCCCCCGCAGCCCGGACCCGCTCACGGGGACCGGCCCCCGCAGCCCGGACCCGCTCACGGGGACCGGCCCCCGCAGCCCGGACCCGCTCACGGGGACCGGCCCCCGCAGCCCTGACCCGCTCACGGGGACCGGCCCCCGCAGCCCTGACCCGCTCACGGGGACCGGCCCCCGCAGCCCTGACCCGCTCACGGGGACCGGCCCCCGCAGCCCTGACCCGCTCACGGGGGCCGGCCCCCGCAGCCCTGACCCCCTCACGGGGACCGGCCCCCGCAGCCCTGTCCCGCTCACGGGGACCGGCTCCCCCGCACCCCTGACCCGCGGACGGGTATTTGCCACCGCAGCCCTGAACCGCTCACAGGGTCTTGCCCCCGCACCCGGACCCCCTGACCCGCTGACAGGGACTGTCTCCCGCAGCCCTGTCCCGCTGACAGCTATTTGACACCGCAGCCCTCACCCGCTCAAAGCTATTTGACACCGCAGCCCTGTCCCGCTTAAAGGCACTGGCCCCCGCAGCCCTGACCCCCTGACAGCTAATTGCCACCACCCACCTGACCTGCTGACAGCTATTTGCCTCCGCAGCCGTCACCCGCTCACAGGGACTGGCCTCCGCAGCCCTCACCCGCTCACAGGGACTGTCCCCCGCAGCCCTGTTCGCTGACAGCTATTTGCCCCCGCACCCCTGACCCGCTGACACCCAATTGCCACCTCGGCCCTGACCCGCTCACAGGGACTGTCCCCCGCAGCCCTGACCCGCTCACAGTGACTGGCCCCCGCAGCCCTGACCCGCTCACAGGGACTGGCCCCCGCAGCCCAGACCCGCTCACAGGGACTGTCCCCCGCAGCCCACACCCGCTCACAGGGACTGTCCCCCGCAGCCCAGACCCGCTCACAGGGACTGTCCCCCGCAGCCCAGACCCGCTCACAGGGACTGTCCCCCGCAGCCCAGACCCGCTCACAGGGACTGTCCCCCGCAGCCCAGACCCGCTCACAGGGACTGTCCCCCGCAGCCCAGACCCGCTCACAGGGACTGTCCCCCGCAGCCCAGACCCGCTCACAGGGACTGTCCCCCGCAGCCCAGACCCGCTCACAGGGACTGTCCCCCGCAGCCCAGACCCGCTCACAGGGACTGTCCCCCGCAGCCCAGACCCGCTCACAGGGACTGTCCCCCGCAGCCCAGACCCGCTCACAGGGACTGTCCCCCGCAGCCCAGACCCGCTCACAGGGACTGTCCCCCGCAGCCCAGACCCGCTCACAGGGACTGTCCCCCGCAGCCCAGACCCGCTCACAGGGACTGTCCCCCGCAGCCCAGACCCGCTCACAGGGACTGTCCCCCGCAGCCCAGACCCGCTCACAGTGACTGTCCCTCGCAGCCCTGACCTGCTCACAGGGACTGTTCCCCGCAGCCCTGACCCGCTCACTGGGACTGTCCCCCGCAGCCCTGTCCTGCTCACAGGGACTTGCCCCCTGCTGTCTCGACCCGCTCACAGCGACTTGCCTCCTCGGTCCTGACCTGCTCACAGCGACTGGTCCCTGCAGTCCTGAACCACTCTCAAACACCCCACCCTCCTCCTCCTCCCCACCCACCCTCCTCCTTCTCCCCCCCGACCCTCTTCCTGCATCCGCCACCCCCCCCAACACTCCTCATCCTTCCCCCCCCCCAACACCCTCCTCCTTCCACCCCCGCACCCTCCTCCTCCTTCCACCCCCCCCGCCCACCACCTCCTTCCACCCCCCCCACCCTCTTCCTCCTTCCACCCCCTATCCTCCTCCTCCTTCCACCCCCCCACCCTCCTCCTCCTTCCACCCCCCAACCTCTCTTCCTTTCCCCACCACCTTCCTCCACAACCTCCTTTGCCCCCACCCTCCACCTTCCACCCCCGACTCCCCTCCTGTTCCTCCCCCCACCCTCCTCCTCCTTCCACCCCCTACTCCCCTCCTCCTTCCACCCCTATCCTCCTCCTCCTTCCACCCCCTCCCTCCTCCTCCTTCCAGCCCCTACCCTCCTCCTCCTTCCACCCCCCACCCTTCTCCTCCTTTCCCCCACCCTTCTCCTCCTTTCCCCCACCCTTCTCCTCCTTTCCCCCACCCTTCTCCTCCTTTCCCCCACCCTTCTCCTCCTTTCCCCCCCACCCTCCTCTTCCTTTCCCCACCAACCCCCCTCCTTTCTCCCCCCAACTCTCCTCCTTTCCCCCCCAACCCTCCTTTCCCTGACCCCCCTCCTCCTTCCACCCCCTATCCTCCTCCTCCTTACACCCCCTACCCTCCTCCTCCTTCCACCCCCTACCCTCCTCCTCATTGCCCCAACCCCCCTCCTTCCCCCGACCACCCTCGTCCTTCCACCCCCTACCACCCTCCTCATTCCCCCCCCACCCTCCTCCTTCCCCCCCAACCCTCCTCTTGCTCCTCCTTTGTTATCACGGAGCAGGAGGAGGGTGGGGTGGAAGGAGGAGGAGTGTGCTGGGTGGCAATGGAGGAGTTGAGGAGGAGGAGAGATCTGGGGAACTGCAGATGCTGGAGAATCCACGTGAACAAAGTGTGGAGCTGGATGAACACAGCAGGCCAAGCAGCATCTCAGGAGCAAAAAACTGACGTTTCGGGCCTAGACCCTTCTTCAGAGACGGGGATGGGGAGAGGGAACTGGAATAAATCGGGAGAGAGGGAGAGGCGGACCGAAGAAGGAGAGAAAACAAGATAGGTATTGAGGAGAGTAGAGCTGAGGTCGGGTGAGGATAGGTCAGTCCAGGGAAGATGGATAGGTCAAGGAGGCAGGATGAGGTAGAGGGAGGAAATGGAGGTGTGGCTTGAGGTGGGACAGAGGGATGGGTGAGAGGAAGAACAGGTTTGGGATGCAGTGGGGGGAGGGGAAGAGCTGAGCTGGTTTTGGGATGCAGTGGGGGGAGGGGACGAGCTGAGCTGGTTTTGGGATGCAGTGAGGGGAGGGGACGAGCTGAGCTGGTTTCAGGATGCAGTGGGGGAAGGGGAGATTTTGAAGCTTGTTTTCTCTCCATCTTCGGTCCGCCTCCCCCTCTCTCCCTATTTATTCCAGTTCCCCCACCCCATCCCCGTCTGTGATCGAGGGTCTGGGCCCGAAACATCAGCTTTTGTGCTCCTGAGATGCTGCTTGGCCTGTTGTGTTCATCCAGCTCCACACTTTGTTAAACTGGGTTCTCCAGCATCTGCATTTCCCATTATCTCTCTCCCCCACCCCTCCTCCTCCCCCCGACCACCCTCCTCCTCCCCCCGACCAGCCTCCTCCTCATCCTCCTCCTTACCCTCTCCCTCCTCCTCCTCCTCCTCCTCGACTCCTCCTCCTCCTCCTCGACTCCTCCTCCTCCTCCTCGACTCCTCCACTCCCCCCACCCTCCTGCTCCTCCTTCTCCTCGACTCCTCCACTCCCCCCACCCTCCTGCTCCTCCTCCTCCTCGACTCCTCCACTCCCCCCACCCTCCTGCTCCTCCTCCTCCTCCTCCACTCCCCCATCCTCCTCCTCCTCCTCCTCCTCCACTCCCCACATCCTCCTCCTCCACTCCCCCCACCCTTCTTCTCCTCCTTCTCCACTCCCCTCACCCTCCTCCACTCCCCCCACCCTCCTCCCCTCTCACCCCCACCCTCTTCCACCCCCTCCTTCCCCCCCCACCCTCTTCCTCCTCCTTCCTGCCCCACCCTCTTGCTCCTTCTTCCCGCCCTTACCCCCCCCCCAACCCCCCCTCCTTTGACCATACCCTTCCTCCTACTCCTCGTTTCCCCCTTCCCCCACCCTCCTGCTCCACCTCCTATTCCCCCCACCCTCTGCCACCCCCCCCTCCTCACAGCCACTTGACCCCTCCGTCCTCACCCGCACACAGCCACTTGCCCTTTCCGTTCTGACTCGCTCACGGCGACTTGCGCCCTCTCTCCTGACGCACTCAGAGCCAGTTGCCTCTGCAGCCCTGACCCGCTCACAGGGACTGGCCCCCCCAGCCCTGACTCACTCACAGGGACTGGCCCACCCCAGCCTTGACCCGCTCACAGGGACTGGCCCCCCAGCCCTGTCCCGCTCACAGGGACTGGCTCACCCGCACCCCTGACCCGCTCACAGGGACTGTCCCCCGCAGCCCTGACCCGCTGACAGCTATTTGCCGCCGCAGCCCTGACCCGCTGACAGCTATTTGCCACCGCAGCCCTGAACCGCTCACAGGGTCTTGCCCCCGCACCCTGACCCCCTGACCCGCTGACAGGGACTTGCCCTCACAGCCCTGACCCGCTGACAGCGACTTGCCCCTGCAGCCCTCTCCCACTGACAGCGATTTGCCCCTACAGCCCTGTCCCGCTGACAGCCATGTGCCCCCTTAGTCCTGACCAGCTCACAGGTACCGGCCCCGCAGCCCTGTCCCGCTGACAGCGATTTGCCACCTCAGTCCTGACCGGCTCACAGGTCCCGGCCCCCGCAGCCCTGACCCGCTCACAGCGATTTGCCCCCTGCAGTCTTGTCCCGCTGACAGGGACTGGCCCCCACAGCCCTGACCCGCTCACAGGGAATGGCCCCCTGCAGTCCAGACCCGCTAACAGTGACTCCCCCCCGCATCGCTGACCCACTCACACGGACTGGCCCCCTGCAGTCCTGACCCGCTCACAGGGACTGGCCCCCTGCAGCCCTGTCCTGCTCACAGCGATTTGCCCCTGCAGCCCTGACCCGCTCACAGGGACTGGCCCCCTGCAGCCCTGTCCTGCTCACAGCCATTTGCCCCTGCAGCCCTGACCCGCTCAGAGGGACTGGCCCCGCAGCCCTGACCCGCTCACAGCGATTTTCCCCCTGCAGTGCTGTCGCGCTCACAGGGCCTGGCCCCCGCAGCCCTGACCCGCTCACAGGGACTGGCCCCCTCCAGCCATGTCCCACTCAGAGCGATTTGCCCCCTGCAGTCCTGTCACGCTCCCAGGGACTGGCCCCTGCAGCCATGTCCCGCTCACAGCGATTTGCCCCCTCAGTCCTGATCCGCTCTCAGCGACTGGCCCCTGCCGCCCTGTCCTGCTGACAGCGACTTGCCCCCGCAGCCCTGTCCCGCTGACTGCGACTTGCCCCTTCAGTCCTGTCCCACTCAGAGGGACTGGGCCCCGCAGCCCTCTCGCGCTGACAGCGATTTGCCCCTGTAGCCCTGTCCCGCTGACAGCGACTTGCCCCCGCAGCCCTCTCCCGCTGACAGCGATTTGCCCCTGCCGCCCTGTCCCGCTGACAGCCATGTGCCCCCTTAGTCCTGACCGGCTCACAGGTACTGGCCCCCGCAGCCCTGTCCCACTGACAGCGATTTGCCCCCGCAGCCCTGTCCCGCTGACAGCCATGTGCCCCCTTAGTCCTGACCGGCTCACAGGTACTGGCCCCTGCAGCCCTGTCCCGCTGACAGCGATTTGCCCCCGCAGCCCTGTCCCGCTGACAGCGATTTGCCCCCTCAGTCCTGACCGGCTCACGGGGACTGGCCCCCACAGCCCTGTCCCGCTCACAGCGATTTGCCCCCCACAGCCCTGTCCCGCTCACAGCAATTTGCCCCCTGCAGTCCTGTCGCGCTCACTGCGGCTGGCCCCCCGCAGCCCAGTCCCGCTGACAGCGACTTGCCCCTCCTTCCTGATCTGCTCACAGGCACTTGTCCCCTCTGTCGTAACCCGCTCACAACGACTTGTCCCCTCTGTCCTGTCCCACTCACAGCGTCTTGCCTCCCATCCCTCTTGCACAGGTCACCCCTTGCTCAGAAACGGTCCCAATTATCCATGAGCCGGAAAGCCTGCCCCCTGTGCCAGCTCCTGAACCATGCATTCATCTCACCTATCTTTCTATGACAACTCTCTAACATGTGGCACTCGTGGCAACCCACAAATTATTACCCTCTCGGTCCTGCCTTTCAGACTGTTTGCTAACTCCTTGTCCATAGTCCGCAGGATGTCTTCCCTCTTTCTGCCGATGTCATTGGTACCAACGTGCACGGTGGCCTTTGGCTGCTCACCCTCCACCTTAAGAATTTGTTGCAACCACTCAGAGATGTCCTTGACCTTGGCACCAGGGAAGCAACACACAGCCCTGGTGTCTCAAATGTGGCGACAGAATCTATGCCCCCAATGAATGAGTCTCCAACCACGCTCGCTCACTTGGATTTGCCTGACCCTGTCCCACAGCAGGGTGGTTTGTACCATGGACCTGGCTACTGCTGGTTATATAACTGACCCAGTTTAGTTTTAGATCAGTGTTAACCATGGTGTAGTGGATAGCCAAGCACCTCAGTAGTCTACAATACAGGAGAAATACATTCTTAAGCTCACGGATTCTGTGACAGTCAAGGACAAGCACTGAATTGTTCTAACCTGATTTCCAACACCTGGCCCGTAGCCTTGCATGGCTTGCATAGCACTTGCACATTTAAAAAAAAAAATAAATGTAAGGATGAGTGTAAGGACATGGAATTTTTTTGACATGGTCATATTCTCTCTTGTTGGAGCTGATTGCTGCTTCGTACTTTTATGGTGCAAATGTAACTTATCCTTTATCAGGCCAAGCCTGATCGTTGTCCAAGTCTCACTGTATTTTCTCATCGTTGACTTCACTGTTGGGTCTAACCAACATTTTGCACATACCCTGCCTATTCTGAAACTCTGTCACTTAATATTAAGTCTAATAAAGACAAGTATCCAATGTGCCTTCCAAACCACTTCAACGACCTCGTCCATTACATTGGGGGATCAACAGGCATACACATCAAAATCCTGAGATCCCTCTGATCATTGGTGCTTGTGAGGTCCCTATGATTCATCATGGGCTCCAAAATCTGTTTGTGCTGTGTCACCTAATCCTTATCCCGTTTGTCCTTACATGAAATAATGTTCACAAACGCTTCTCAAAAATTCTTCCCAATCCTACTTTTTGTAATCATGATACAAGTGAGCATAAAACTTGGAACACGACAGCAACAGGAATGTGCCCTTTTGCCCACCGTGTTGGGCCAAACATGATGACAAATGAAATAATCCCTTCTGCCTGTCCTTGATCCATAGTCCTCCATTCCTTGCATATTCGTGCACTTAACTAAAAGACCCTTTTAAATGCTTTCATCGTATCTGCATCCACTACCACCCCGGGCAATGTATTCCACACTTTTAACATGCTCAGTGTGAAATATTTGCCCCTCACATCTCTTTTGAACTCCCCCCCCCCCCCCCAGCTTAAATGCATGCCCCCTAACAGTGGACACTTCAACTCCGGGGGAGAAATTTTCTGACCGTTAGCTGTATTTATGTATCTCCTAATTTTATAGACTTCTATCAAGCCTGCCCTCAGCTTCTACTGCCCCAGAGAAAACGAAGAGATTTTCCAGCTCCTCCTTCTCGTTCATACCCTCTATTCCAGTCAGCATGCTGGTAAATCTCTTCTGCACCCTGTCCAAAGCCTGCACATCCTGAGTGTAATGTGGCGGCCAGAATTGAATGCAATACTCTGTGTGGTCTCAACAAAGTCTTGTAAAGCTGCAATGTGACATCCTGACTCTTGCACTGAGTTCCCCTATGAATAAAGGCAAGCATGCGATATGCCTTCTTGACCACCCTATCTACTTGTGTGGCTACTGTCAGGGAGTTATGGTCTAGGACCCCAAGATCCCTCTGGACTTGACTGCTGTTTGGGGTCCTGCCATTAACTGTGTATCCCTTTCCTTAACACTTGGTCTCCTAAAATGCAACACCTCATGCCTGCCCAGATTAAATTCCATCGGCCATTTCTCCGCTCGAGTTTGCAATTGGTCTGTATCTTGCTGTGTCCTTTGGCAACCTTCCATGCTGTCCACAAGTCCATTGGTCCTTATATCATCTGCAAACTTAATAATCCCCCGTCTACATTTGCCACCAAGTCATTTACATATATCACAAACAGCAGAAGTCACATAGATGCGGAACACCACTCGTCACTGAGCTGCAGCCAGAAAAACAGCTTTCCACCACTGAGACGGCAAGAACTGTAGATGCTGGAATCAGAGTTAACCAAGTGTGGAGCTGGAGGAACGCAGCAGGTCAGGCAGCATCAGAGGAACAGGAAAGCTGACATTGTTGATGCTGCCTGGCCTGCTGTGTTCCTCCAGCCCTACACTGTGTTATCTTTGTTAGCCTTCCACCGCTACCGTCTGCCTTATATGGGCAGGCCAAGTCACCATGGATCTCATGGATCCTAATCTTCTGGATGAGCATACCATGAGGAACCTTGTTGAAAACGTTCGTAAAATCCATGTATATGTTATCAACTGTTCTACCCGAATTGATCACCCTTGTCACCTCCGTGAAAACTTCAACTGACTTGGTAAGACATAACCTGCCCCGCATAATGCCATGCTGGCTGTCCCTTATTAGCCCATACTTTTGAGACATGAGACACTCACCAGTCTGTAGTTTCCTGGAAAGTCCCTGTTTTCCTGCTTGAACAGAGGAACGACTTTATCCACTCACCAGTCTCCGCAACCCCTCCAGTGCCTGGCAAGGATATCAGATCCTATTGAAAGGAGTGTGTTGATGCATTTGTGTCATGATTGTGTTTTGTTTGAGCCCGAACATTCAAAGCAGTGTAATAATGTCTTTGTGCAGCAGGCGAGGTGTGATGAGACTGAGCCTTCATACAATTGCAAGATGTTGAAAATTTGCCATTATTTATGAAAACAGTGATAAATTTCCATGATCAACATTTCTCTTAGACTGCAATGATTGTCCCGTGGCGTGTAAAATCAGAAAGATACGATAAAATGAGACTGGGTCATATGCAGGGAGAATGTTTGCCTTTCATGTCTATAGAAGTAGTGAAATATTTCCATGAATCTAAAAGTCACTTTTCCGTTCATTGAAGGACACAATCATGGCCTTGGAAGCTTCATCACGATACTACTTTGCATTTCTGAAGAGGGAAGAAGAAATCAATATGCAAATTGAATTCCATGGTTTTGGAAGTCCCTTTGAGAACACGATTCATTTGCGCCAGCATAATGCTCTGACCGAGAAAGAATTGAAGGTGAGTTTGTAGTTTGGAAGATCGCAGCAATTTATGCATCAACTTCTTCATCGATAACGTTCCATTGCTTTCAAACTGCATTTTCCACTCTGCGAGATAATAACTGTTAGAACAAGCAACAGCATCGGTAGATGGTCTATGGGGAATGCAATGTTACAAAACCCGATCCATTCAACAACATATTTCAGATATGTCAACAAATTAAATATTCCAGCACAGGATAAAACAAGGAAGATGAGAGTGAGGAGGCAATAGTTCTGATGACAAAAGAACAGAAATTTACCTTTATCCATTCGAGCAAAAAAGCAGGCACACAAATAAATAATCATCTAAGAATGCACATGTGCAATGGAGGCTACAGGGGGACTAAGAATGCCGAATTGTTGTCATGCGTATTGCTGAAAGGGTGAGTGAAACAGATTCTGTGGTAAATTTGAAGAAATACAGATGATGCATCTCAGGATGTTGGAGGAAGAACATTTATGGACTGAGGCAAATCGTATTGCCCTTTTCAGGAGTTAATAGGTTCATAATGAATTGAAACACTTCCTTCTGTGCTGAAAGCTTTCGTTTAGTTGCAGCTGGATGACAATTTCTGTTCCTGGTAGTATTTAGCAAACTGTTAAAAGTGAATGTCACTGCACAGAATTCCAAACATAACTCCAATCAGTAGAGAAAATATCCAAGGGGTGTGATGAGTTGTATCCTCTCATGTTGAACAACGCAGCTACAGATACAATGGAGGCACTGATGATAATCTTCCAAGAATCCTTAGATTGTGGAAAATTCTCAGAGGATTGAAAGATTGTGAACATAACACCATTATTACAAAGATACTTGGACAAAATAGTAAGCAAGTATTGCCAATGTAGGTCAACCTGGGTAGATGTTCATGCCGGCAATGAAAGATGAAATAACAGGGTACTGAGTGTGCTATAACATCCTACAGAGTTAACATCCTTTCATAAAGGGGAAATAATACTTGACAAACTTGCTACAGTGCTTTGAGAAGGAAACAAACATTACTGATGAAGGACCACCAGTTGATGTAGTACATTGAGATTTCAACAAGGCATTTGATAAGGTACAGCTCATAAGGTGTCTCAAAAGAAAAGAGCCCGTGTGTTCAAGGGTAGTATGTTCGGATGGACGGAGGACTGCATCGTAAATCGAAGTAGAGTCGTAGCAGCAGGATGGTAACTTACAAGTCATGTACAGCCACAGAGCGAGTGCTGCGGAGGCCGAACACCTCATGTTGACTGGGTTGATTTCGGAAATGGCGGAGGGGATTGCTATGCTTAGGAAAGTTGGGCTACATTCATTGGAGTTTATAAGATTGAAAAAAACTTATTTTTTCAACATTTAAGATTCTTAAGAGGCTTGATAGTGTATATCCGTAGAGATTACTCCCATTTGTGAAAGATTTTACGACCAGAGGCCACATTTTCAAATTGGTTGCCCATTAATTCAGGGAAGAATTACTTCATTCAGGTTGTAGCAATTTATTGAACACTTCAACCAAGAGTTCAGGCAGACTCTCTGATAAGAGACACCTCCTCTGTATTAATTCTCTAGATTTGACAGAAGATCGGCCCTGTGAGAGGGTCAGTACTGAGGTATTGAAGCTTTGTCAGAAGGCGAATAATGAGTGCGGGCACTGAAGAAGTGCCTCATTGACAGGGGTTCAGTCCTGACCCCTGTGAGAGTTCATCATTGTCAGGTGGTCAATACTGAGACAATGCTTCCTTGTAAAAGGATCAGCACTAAAGATCTGCCACACATTTTTAGTGTCATTATTGAGGAAATGCAGCAATATGAGAGGGTCTGAACTGTGGGAGTGCATTATTGTCAGAAGGTGAAGACTGAGGCAGCACCTCATTCTAAGGTTAGGCAATGCCATACAAATAGAAGGTCAGTCCTGAGATATTGCTACTGTGAGAGGGTCAGAAATAAAGGTGCCTCCTTGTCAGATGGTCAGAACTGAGGGATTGAAGCATTGTCAGAGCTTCAATACTGAGGCCTTGCTTCGTTGTCAAAGGGTCAAATCTGTGGGAGTGCGATATTGTCAGAGGATCAATGCTGAGGCAGTGGCTCATAATAATGGTGTGTTTTTGATGACAGCGTGCATCGAAGTGGTTCTTTTGTGATTCTATCAAGTGCAGTTAAAGGAATGCTTGCCAATTTTCTGAAAGATGAACATTTATTGAGGAAATAAAAGATGGAGAAAGAGTAATTAAAAAGAATAACAAGTAGAGAGTAAAAAAGAATAAGCCTCATGTTCTTGTGGCCGTGAGGGACCCCTCGATCAATGGCTGGCCTGGAGGCTGAGGTTGCTCCTGGCACCGTTCGCGGTCTCATTCCGAGATGACGTCCAGTGCCGAGGAACAAAATGCTCCCTCTGCTCCGGTGTCACAAACGACTTGGCAAAGCAAAAAACCAGTTGCAGAAATAAAACTAACTGTAAAACAGGAATGCTGACAGGACTCATTCAAAGTCAACCATTTCTCAAATATCAAGAAATTTTACCCTTCAGCCCATCCTATTCATGGGGTTGGAACTGCTAGTACCACACGAATGCAGCATCACGACTGTGGCAATGCAGCACTGTGCGAGGGTCAGTATTAAGGGTCAGTTTTGAGGCAGTGCCTTGATGTTATGGAGTCAGAACATTATTGCCACATATTCAGTACAGACAGTGTGTTGATCCTCTGTCAATGCTTCAATGCCTCAGTGCCTACCCTCTGATAATGAATCACACCAACAGTTCTGACCCTATCTTGCAAGACCTCAGTATGACCTTTCTGACCCTATTACAGTGGGCCACTGCTACAGTATTGACCATCTGATAATGACGCAATACCTTAGTTCTGACCCTCTGACAGTTGTGCAACACCTCAGTCCGCACCCTTTCATCATTCGGCACTTACTCAATTATGACCCCTTTGTGAATTAGTTGTGAGGCAAGACTTCATTGCTGCAGTGTCAGTGCTGAGAGCGGGCCTTTTTATTAGCTTATCAGTACCTAAGGTACTGGCTAATTGTCAGCAGGTCAGTTCTGAGGCAGCGTCTCTTTGCCCGAACCCTGACTCTAAACCCAGCCTCAGCCCTAAACCCATACAAACGCTCGCCTCAGGCTAACCCTCACCTCAGCATTAACTTTAACCCTCACCCTATCCTCAGCGTAAACCCTCCCTACCCTCAGCCCTAATGCTGATCCTCAGACCGAACATCTAGTCTCAGCCCTAAAGTGAGCCTCAGCCCTACCACTAGCTATGGCTTCAGCCCTAAAATGAACCGTAACACACAGCCCCAATTAACGCTTAGCCTCAACCCCAACCCTCGCCTAAGCTCCAAGTCTAACCTCAGCCCTAACCTAACCTCCAATACTTGCCTGCCAGAGAGTTAGTACTGAGGAAGTGCTTTAGTTTCAGAGATTTAGTCCTGAGAATGCGCTTCGTTTTCAGAGTGACCATCTGAAACAGCGTCTCATTGAAATGGGGTCAGAATTGCTGGAATGCTACATGGAATGGTGACAGATTGTAGGACTGTCGGTGGGTCAGATCTGAGGTAGTGCATCAACGGTGGATGGTCAGTCTTGAGGGAGTTCAGAGGATCAACGAAGAGGGAATGCCTCAATGCAATGGCGACAGAACTGAGAGAGGGCCACAGGATTAGAGATATGCCACATGATTCGAGATGGTAGGAAGTGCCTCATTGTCAGCAGGTCCGTTTTGTGGCCGGTCGCCATAGCTGGAGAGTCAGTTCTGAGGCAGTGCGTCTTTGTCAGAGGGTCTGTCCTGAAGCGGTGCCTCATTATTCGAGAGGGTTTGGTGTGAGGCAGTATCTGATTGGTGCAAGGTCAGCCCTAAGGGAGTGCCTCTTTGTCAGAGGGTCAGTACTGAGTTAGCGACTCATTGTGAGGAGTTCAGAATTGAGGGACTGCCACGTGATGAGAGGGTCAAAACGGAGGTAGTGTGGCTGTATCTGACAGTCCGAAGGGAGCGCCATTGTTAGAAGGTCAGTTCTGAGAAACTGCCACCGTGTAATGGCATCAGCATTGAAGCTAACCACGTGACGAGCCGATAAAAACTAAGTTATTGCAGTAGAATCAGAGGGCCAGATGTGTAGGAGTGCATTATTTTCAGAGGTGAATACTGAGGCACAGCCTCAGTGTAAGGGGGTCAAAATTAAGGGAGTGCCACACAATTACAGGGCAGTCCGGAAGTATTACAGCACTGTGTGCGGCGCAGAATCGATGGAGTGCATCATTGTTATCCAGCCACAAGTGAGGCAGCGCCTCATTGTAATGGATCAGAATAGGGTCAGCACTGAGAATCAGTACAGAGGTAGTGCAGAACTGTGGAGGTGTCAGAACTGAGGGAGAGCACCATTGTCAGCTGGTCAAAAGTGCCCCATTGTCGTAAGATCAGAACTGAGGGTGTGCCGCACAATGAGAGGGTCAATATCGAGGAAGTGACTCTTTGTCAGTGTTAATACTGAAGTATGACCTCATCTTGAGGGGATCAGGCTTCAGAGAATGCATTGTTGTCAGAGGGTCGGCACTGCAGCAGGGCTATGTTGTAAGGGGGTCAGAATTGAAGGAGTGCCACCCATTTTAGAAGGTCAGTACAGAGGTAATCTAGCACTGTCAGAGGTAAGTCCTGATGGAGTGCCTCATTGTCATTG
>NW_026728056.1:365000-477500 GCF_030684315.1 Stegostoma tigrinum
AGTCTGCAGTCTTAAATACTAATGTGCATCATTGCATTATTCCTTTGTATAAGCTATTCAAGATTAAGGTTAAGAGGCATGGTATTTGAATGTAGCAGAATGCACAATCATCCAGCAAACATCGGAGGGCTCACATATCTTTCACACATCTTATATGAGGCCAACATTTGAGAAAGAACACCAGCTGCCAGGATTTGGTTCTCCAATTGAGCACCCACTATTTGCAGGAGTGTCATGAGACCAAGAATTGACTTGTTCTCAGTGGGAGCATCACAGGGCACAGAATAGTGACCATACATTCTATCAGGGCTGTAAATCTGAAACGTCAATTTTTCTGCTCCTCTTATGCTGCCCGACCTGTCATGTTCCTCCAGCTCCACACTGTGTTGACTCTGACTCCAACATCTGCAGCTCTTGATATCTCCGAGTGACTGTGCATAGCAACCTTTTGAAAAGAGATATCACTTATGAGCAGCGGTTGTGGGTAGCTCTGATTCCCATTCCTTCCTTTAAATCTGGCATGCAGAGATTACTAGTAATGTCTTCTTCATCACTTAGATCAGATAACATATCACAGACTGGTCTGTGTCATTCAATTCCAAACCAGACAGTTTTTGTACTGCCTGAGCCTTTGGTGGATATAAAATAAAGATGGTACTGGGGAAGGATCACCATAGCCATTTAGCTATTCTACCCTAGTGGCCAAAACGACATAGATTCCCGAAGGTTGTACGTTTGGCATGGTATGTATGCAGTAAATACTAATAGTACGGAAATTGCTCTCTGAGATGCCTCAGAGCGGAATATGTTGTAAGGAGGAAAGTTGAATTCTAATGCACTTTCCATAACATTCAACTTGAAATATTTCAGCATATACTTGGTTGGTTAGCTGAGTTGGCTGGATTGCTGGTTTGGGATGCAAAATGATACCAATAGTGTGAGTCCGATTCTTGTACCGGCTGAGTTTACCGTGAAGGACTGTATGCCAGGGAGAAGTTGTAATTTCAATAATATTTGAAAAAACAAAGCTGTCAATAGGAAATTCTGCATTTTCACCGAGTTATCTCTTCAAAAGTCAGGAGGATACAGCGCAGAAACAAAAAGAAGGGGAATGGGTCAAAGCATCGCAATGTGGACAAGTCTGAGGCCGATCTCCTTAATGATGAGACCAGGAGCTTTAAAAGATTGGTGTGTCAAGACAAACAGACCATTACAGGATAGATTTCAAGTAGAAAAGATTGCTTTTATCTCAAGGCAGTTCAAATTCATGAAGCTTGGCCAGACTGCATCTGGAATTCAATGTTCAGTTTTGGTCAGCATGCCTCAGAGAAGGCCTTTTGAGGAGGTAAATTGTAGATTCACCAGAATGATAGCAGGGCTTAAAGAGTTAAGTTATGGAGACAGGTTGTCTGGACATAGCTTATCTCTTCAGTTTAGATGGTCCACATTGATCTCAACAAAATATTTAACATGATGAATAGATTCATTAGGATAAATATAGAGGAACTGTTTCCTCTTGGGGTGAATCCAGAACAAAAGATTAATACTTAATATTGGAACCCAAGCTGAGCAGGAGCAGCTGTCTATACAGAAGACAGGGGAAATCTGAAATTCTCTCCAGAAGGCTGTGTTTGTGCATCATTTTAAATTTTCTGATAACATGGTGTGAAGCTGAATGAACACAGCAGATTCTCCAGCATCGGCAGTTCCTACTATCTCTGTATAAATTTTCTGATAGTTTTCTTTTGTTCAGTGAGGTTTTGAAGGAATTTAGAGCAAAGCGTGGGAAGATGAAGTTGAGCTGGGATCATCAATAATCCAACTGAATGATGGAGCCGGCCTATTTGAATGTTTTAATGAACATTATTTGTGAAGCGTGTACATCACATAGAGGTTTCAAGGTGATGATGTCTTGCTTTAATCTCTTCAAACTGAGAAAGACAGAACTTTAAAATAAAGCAATGTAACCAAATTAACTCAGTATGTACTCGGGCTCAGATACAATAGTATTTTCAATTGGCAACATCAATGTGATATGAAACCCACGATAATCTCAACGGACATAAGATGAACTGACGACTCTGACACATATCAGTTATGGTCAATAAAACTTGTGATCAACAGTCAACCCACAATTGAAACTGATTCATGTCATTTGGTGCCTTTGTTTCCGATTAGTAGGAAACCAAAGGACATCTACATGCTACTGTAAATGTCAGCAAAGAAATCACTGGTGAGGAGTGAAAAAGTTGACGATGTGAAGACTAAATGCAAGGGTGCCCGTTATAATACCTTAAATTACAGGAAGAATAAAGTATTTGTTTTTTAATGATATAAGATGCACAAACAATGTGTGTACGATACAGAGGTCAGGGTGTTTTCTCTTGCATGCAAATACCATAGACTTTTGCCTTTATTCAGAAAAGATAAAAAAAAAGGTGTGCATTAGTATTTCAGTGGGAGGACTCTGCTTTGCTCCTGGAAAACATATTATTCATACACCACTGCAGAATATTGCCAAAGTTTCCCTGTAGAACATAGAACATAGAACAGTACAGCACAGAACAGGCCCTTCAGCCCACAATGTTGTGCCGACCATTGATCCTCATGTATGCACCCTCAAATTTCTGTGACCATATACATGTCCAGCAGTCTCTTAAATGACCCCAATGACCTTGCTTCCACAACTGCTGCTGGCAACGCATTCCATGCTCTCACAACTCTCTGCGTAAAGAACCTGCCTCTGACATCCCCTCTATACTTTCCACCAACCAGCTTAAAACTATGACCCCTCGTGCTAGCCATTTCTGCCCTGGGAAATAGTCTCTGGCTTTCAACTCTATCTATGCCTCTCATTATCTTGTATACCTCAATTAGGTCCCCTCTCCTCCTCCTTTTCTCCAATGAAAAGAGACCGAGCTCAGTCAACCTCTCAAAGCTGTAGCTCGAGGTTAATTTCAAAGACTATGTTTTGACAACTTAATATGATGCTTTTCGTTATATTAATTTTTAAAATTATATTGGGCCAAATTTTTACAGTGGAACTAAAATAGGTGAACCTGGATTTTAGATGTTATTTTCTCTCTATTTGATTGCTTTATAATTCTGATGGAATTACTGTGTGCCCTGTGTCTGCTTCATATGCTCTTCAGGCTCCAAATGCCTCAAGTATTATATTTTATTAATAGGAATAGGACAATCTAACTGTTGTTCAGTATGATATTTATATAGATTGAAGGAATTACTCATGGATGATGATTAAGTACTATTGATGGAACGCCCCCCTCATTTGTAATGACTGTAAGGCTCTATCTCCTTATCACTATGAATTCTCACATTATTTTACTGTTCTCTGTTCATTTAAACCCCAGTGGATCACTGAATCAATTGAACAGGTAATGGCAGGAAGGCAAACTGCTCAGACACACACAAACTGGTGTTTCTGTATCATGGGAGGCCTTACAGCTCCTTAAGCTTATTCTACCTTTAACTTAGATAACGGACAAACTGAATCCGAACTCCATTGACCTGCCCTGATTCCATATTGCTTCATTTTGCCAAATGAAAATCTACCAGTCTCTCAGTTCTGAAACTTTCAATTGAAATTTAACCTTTTTGGATGTAAGAGTTCCAGATTTCCGTCACACTGTGTACAACGCTGCTTCCTGACGGTGCCCAAGATCGGCCTAGCCCTGATGTTACGTTTATGCTGTGTTGTTCAGAATTCCCAAACCAAATGAAACAGCCGGAACATTGGAACAGGAAGAGGCCATTTAGTCTCTCAAGCCTGTTCTGCCACTTTGTGAGATCATAGCCAACATGTGACCCAACTCTGTCTTGCCACCTTTGCTCTATGTTCTTTGATACCCTCAGCTAACAAAAATAAATCAATCATTTTTTAAAAAAAATTGACAATTGTGAAGTAAGGTCTAAATGCAGCCACCCTTTGTATAAAACAATTATTCCTGAAAGGCCTGACTCAAATTTTTTGAAGACGCTCGCCGCCGTAGACTTTCAAATGAGCAGAAACATCTTTTTACGACTTTTCCCCTTATTATTTTAAAATCTTCAATCAATTTATGCCTTAATATTTTTGAATTATAGCAGGTACAGCCCTTGTTTGTGTAATCTCTCTTCATTATTTCACCCTTGTCGGTTTTTAGAAGTATTATTCTGATAAACCTACATTTACAAGGTTAGAATATCCTTTCTAAGACATGGTGTCCAAAACTCCTCTTGAGATGTGGTCTGTCTGGAGCTTCATATCACTGAAGCATGATTTCTATCATGTTGCATTCTAGTAAGGCCATTAGCCTATTCAATTATTTCATTTTCCCCTGTCTACCCAATAGAGTGCTTTAATCACCATACATACCAGGAAGCAATGGGAGATCTGTTGATTCCCCTCAGCAAAATGTCTTGCCTCAGGTTGGTACCTTGGGGTAGAAGGTATTCGAAACTGAGGCAGATATTGAACCTGTAATGTTATGTCCATTACATGGACTTACTTGTGGAATAATTTGCCTCTTTTTGAAATTAAAGTTCAAAACACATTCTCTCAGCTAATTCACTCCCTCTTCAATGCAATTAAATTGTCTTTAGCTTTCCCAGTTTTCTATTTCTTTCACAAGTTGAAAACCCAAGTCAGCCTCCTGCTGCTTATGGCCTGGGCCGTATCATGCAGTACATGCTGTGGTTGCTGATTGGTTTGTGGAATTGTGACTAGTTGTGGATGCTACAGGTCATCAGCCTGACGACAGCTCTCTGGTTCCTGGGAAAGTGAACAGCTTGTGGGTGTGAATGATACCGTGGAAGCCTTCAGGCCTCAGAAATGGAAGGTAGAGTCTCTCTTTGTCTCTGCAGTAAATAATACTTGGAACTAAAAGAAAACCAGTTGTTTCGCTCAACACTTGTTGTAAGCTGTTGCTTTTAACCGATAAGCCAAAGACTTTGTAATTTGTGAACTGGTCACTCTGTGCCTCCTATGAAGCAGTGAAGGAAACACAAAGAAAGATCAGAGAACTGAAGGATTCGGGAAACAAAATTTTTATTTATTCATTCACAGGGTGGGGGCGTTGCTGGTTAAGCCAGTATTTATTGCCCTTCCCTATTTGCCCAGAGGCCAGTTAAGAGTCAACCATGTTGCTGTGGGTCTGAAGTCACGTGTAGGCCAGACCAGGTAAGGAAAGCAGTTTCCTTCCCTAAATGACATGTGTGAACCAGACGGCTTTTTCCGACAATCAACGATGGATTCGTGGTCATTGTTTAGACTCTTAATTCCAGATTTTTAAATTACATTCAAATTCCACCGTCTGTCACGGCAGGATATGAATCCAGGTGCCCAGAATATTACTCGGGTCTTTGGCTACACAGTCCAAGGCCCTCCTTGGCCCCATTCCTCCTTATCTTGGTCAATCCCTCCAAATCTAAAACTCTCTGTGATTCTTTCATTCCTTCAAATCTGGCTTCTTCCACATCCTTAATTTCATAGAATATAACATAGAACATTACAGCACAGTAGAGGCCCTTCGGCCCTTGATGTTGTGCCGACCAGCCAGACCAATCTGAAGCCCATCTAACCTACACTATTCCATATGCTTGTCCAATGACGTCTTAAATGTACTTAACTTTGCTTTGTCTTCACTGTTCCAGCAGTTTTAGCTTCAGGTTCCTACTGCCTTACCATTGTAATTCCCTCACAAACCTCTCTCTGAATCTCCACTATCTGTTTCTGCTCACTTAAAGTGCTCACCTTTTGGTCACTTGTCCTAATATATCACGATGTAGCTCAATGTCAAAAATTACCCAATGACTTCTCGTGAAGCAACTTGGGACTCTAAAAACACTACATATTAACAAGTTATTCTTGAGTGATAATGGGAACTGCAGATGCTGGAGAATCCAAGATAATAAAATGTGAGGCTGGATGAACACAGCAGGCCCAGCAGCATCTCAGGAGGGTCTAGGCCCGAAACATCAGCTTTTGTGCTCCTGAGATGCTGCTGGGCCTGCTGTGTTCATCCAGTCTCACATTTTATTAACAAGTTATTCTTGTTGTATTTAACAGCATTTACATCCAGTATGGACTGGCTTTATTGAAGTTCTTGTCTCCCGTCCCATATTAAAATAGAATGTTCATGTGTTAAAACACTTCCAGATGGAAACCATTGTGTTAATTATATGCAGCATCAATCTGAGAAAAAATTGACTTATTTTGATCGGGTAACATTCTGTGAAATATGTGCCCATTGTAAAGGAGTGTGTTATGATCCCGTGACCCTGTCACACATGCAACACAAATTTAATTGGCTCCATGATTCTTGTGTGTTTCACCTTATTGCTTGATGACCTAGCCATTCATTTTAATCAATGCATCAATGTGGCTTCTCGTAGTCAGAACCTTTTGTAGTTAAGTTAATTTGAGCTTGCCTCTACTTTTACTTTTATCATGGTTTTAGCCTTATACAAAAAGATGAAAAAATGACAATTCTTGCATTTATTTGGCATATTTCATTATTTTGGGATGTGTTACAACCTAAGAGACACTTCTGAAGTGTAGGTGCGGTTGTGATGGAGGAAATGTAGGTTGACAGGGCTGCACACAGCAAGATCCCAGTAATAGCAAGGATACCAGGAAAAACTTGACAACAGCAGCCATGGGATCCTTTATGCCAAGCATCATCATACAGAAGTGCTGAGAAAATGGGGAGGCGGCAATGCGAAGACAGTCTTACTGTCTGAGGAGTCCCGAGGACGAGGGCAATGTACTGAGGTCGTTGGTTCAAACCCTGCCATGGCAGTAACTGAAATGGAATTAGTGGCAACCACGTTGAATGTTGTGAAAACTCATTTGGTTCACTAGTACCCTTTAACTGCTATTCTTAGCTGGTCACTTGCCCCCTGCTTGTGACTTGATACCCACAGCGATGGGTGCCTGCTCTCTGGGGTGGCTTAGCAAGGCACCCAGTTACATCAAAATTTGACAAAACCTAAAGAAAAGAATAGACCACTGTATGGTCAAAACAACGAACCCTGGACTGTTTCTGGGTCTCCCTATCTGGATCAAAACCATTCTGCCTATACTTGCAGAGGGCCGAGCAGGACTTGATTTGTTCTTTCAACACGTCAGAGCAAAGCATTAATGTCTGTGATTGGTACTGAGGTAAAATGGGGCTGGTTTTCTGGCAGTTCCTTGAAAATAGAAAGGCACAAAATTTCAGTCCCTTGTCCAACTCAAGATAGCTACTGTACTTAACCCCTTAGAAGTGTAAGTTTTGTAATTGATACCACAGAATCCCTACGGTACTGATAGAGGCTATTCAGCCCATCAGGTCAGCACCAACTCTTTGCAGAGTATCGCACCTGCCTTATCCCTGTAACCCAGCATTTACGAAGCCTGCTCATCTCTGGACACGACAGTCAATTTGGCCCCCACACCTCAGGAAGGACATACTAGCCCTGGAGCGTGTCCAGCGGAGATTCACACGGATCATCCCTGGAATGGTAGGTTTAACATATGGTGATCGGCTAAGGATCCTGGGATTGTGCTCATTAGAGTTTAGAAGGTTGAGGGGAGATCTGATAGAAACTTACAAGATAGTGTGTGGTTTAGAAGGGGTGGACGCTAGGAAGTTGTTTCCGTTAGGTGGGAAGACTAGGACCGGTGGGCACAGCCTTAAACTTAGAGGGGGTAAAATTAAAACTGAAATGAGACGACATTTCTTCAGCCAGAGAGTGGTGGGCTTGTGGAATTCATTGCCACGGTGTGCAGTGGAGGCCAGGACGTTGAATGCCTTCAAGGCAGAGATCGACAAATTCTTGATCTCAGAAGGAATCAAGGGCTACGGGGAAAGTGCAGGGAAGTGGAGGTGAAATGCCCATCAGCCATGATTTAAATGGCGGAGTGGACTTGATGGGTCGAATGGCCTTACTTCCACTCCTATGTCTTATGGTCTTACGGTCTTAATTTACCATGGCCAATCCACCCGACCTGCACATCTTTGGACTGTGGGAGGAAGCTGGGGCACCTAGAGGAAGCCCACGCAGACAAAGGGCAGAATGTGCAAACTCCACACAGACATTTGCCAGAGGTTAGAATTGAACTGGGTCCCTGGTGCTGTGAGGCAGCAGTGCGAACCACTGAGCCACTGTGCCATATTAATAGTGATGTCAGATAGCCACATTTGTCTAAAACTGGAGTCTGTGGCTGGTGTACACACTGGGAACTGAGTTAGGATCCAATGAGCCAGTGCTCCTTAAACATCTTGCCACTGTGACCCATTTTGAGGCCTAAAACATCTTGCATCCCCTCTGTGAGGCATGTATGGGTGCGGGTCATTGGGGGAAGTTGTGAGTTGTTGGGTGGCCTGTGAGAACAGGAAACTGTTAGAATAGGCACACAGTTGATAGAACATGGTCAGAACTTTGTGAATATCATTCCTACCTCAGAACTTGTGGCCTCAACATTTCAGATCATTTTGGGAAAGATCACATGGAGTGCTGTGCTAAAGCTGCAGCACTGAGTTTCTGCCACTAGTTGTCCTCAGTGAGCAACGGGAAGTCAGAAATCTTTTACAATGATGGAAGCCAATGAATATGTTCCAATGTCTTCCATCGAGCCAGCCAGTTTCGAAAGAAAAAAAAACATGCCTAGCCCTCAGAAATCCTTCAAAGTAACTCTTAGAGTATATCATCTTACAGTACAATGACAATTCGTAGACAAAGCTGGTGGCTACCCATGCACAGAAAGATCCCACAAATAGGGAATGGAGTGATTTCACATTTACATAGATTTTTACAGCATAGAAACTAACTATTCAGCTGATGTGGTCCATTTTGGTGCATTTGGTTGATGCTTATTTCAGATGGGGAGGATAGGATGCTCGTTGAAAAAGAACAGTGGTGAAAACCACCAAATATATGCAATTAGATTATTCATTGGTCCACATAAAGTAAACCATTGCTGCTGTAATTCTGATTTGGAATTACTTGGCACGGCATTGGCAGTCTTAGAATCTCGAAAACAATAGTTCATGTGATGGATAATGTCATACATTTTCAGTATGGGACCAATTCCCTACTATCAACCCATATTCTACCTGACCTAGGAGTGCTTGATATTGGTACAAGATGCAAGGTCTGGAAAGCCTTTCCTTTTCTCACCTGAGACATCCTGGCATATAGAAAACATAATAATTTCTGAGAAATGTTGCCAAGTACACTGTCAATTTGAAACTTCCCTCCTGAAGAAATACATTCTTAAGCAATACTTATGCAAGTTTGCTATTAGTTTTAATTGTTCTATTCAGAAATAAGCTTCATGCTGGCAGAAAGGCTATTTCATTTTAAAGGGTGACTTCTCTTGCAGCCATATTTGCTGACAACAACATCATTGTCCTTGACTTCAGATCAACCACAACTTCACTTTTGTTGGAATTTCCTAGAATCATAGAATCCCTACAAGATTCTGCCTAGTGAATCTGCACCGACTTTCCAAAGAGCATCCCACCCAATTCATCCTATCCCTATAACCCTGCATTTCCCATGGCTAGCCCACACACCCCTGGACACTATGGGCAACGTAGAATAGCCAGTCCACCTAACCTGCACATCTTGTGGAAGGAAATTGGAGCACCTGGAGGAAATCCACACAGACATTTCATTTCAAATAAAGCAGCATTATATTTTTAAATAAACAAAAATGTACCTACTGCAGGGTTTGGGATGACACTCTAATACATGACAACTCCCACGAACTAAAGTTGCCTGAAAAAAAATCATCTGTCCATGTTTGCCATTGTTCCTTTAAGAGGTGAGTCCACTCTTCTCTGGCAGGCTATTAAAATTCTGTCTTTTTTTTAATGAAGCAGCTTTTTATCACTCTTTCTCTCCAGCACTCGATTGGAAAAGAGCTCTCTACAGCTAATTGACTTGAGGAGTTGTTGATAAGAATGGTCATATTTGCGACTGCTGTCACTGAATCTAATTACAAATTGAAGCTTCTCCTTTCATGACAAATAAGATGTGCAGCTCTCCCTCTTTCTCCCCCCCGTCCCCCCACCTTTCTAAACACCACTCTTTTCTTCCGGCTTTTAAATGCCAAGAATAATTATAGTTTTGCAGACGTAGCGGGGAGGACAGATTTGGGAAGAAACATAGAATTATGTGTACCCAACCTTGGAGCCTGATGTTTTTCGACTCGGCTCACTCGTGACCTTAAACAGATGTATGAATAAATGCTCTCTGATGAAGGGTCTAGGCCCGAAACGTCAGCTTTTGTGCTCCTGAGATGCTGCTTGGCCTGCTGTGTTCATCCAGCCTCACATTTTATTATCTTGGATTCTCCAGCATCTGCAGTTCCCATTATCACTATGAATAAATGCTGATCTCCCACCTCAGCAGTTCTTTTAAAGAGTGTTGCAGAATTGGTGTTTTGTAGTAATGGGGATAATTTTAACAGCCAGGTTTGACTGATGGTCTGCAAACAAATTCTTGCACTTGAAAGGACACCATCTGATGGAAATTAAATACTTTGCAGTGGTGCCTATAAGCTCTACCAGCCTGTTAAAGACTTTGTGGGATACTGGAGTGCAACACTGCTTTTGTATAATGGCTGTGCCTACACTGCACTGCTAGATGCATATTGACTAAAAAACCTCAAATCATGGCTAACTTGCTGCCTTTCCTTGTCTGACATATGAACTGGTGTAGGCCAATCAGCTTTTCTGTTTGTTATTACAGAGATTCCAGCGCAGACAGGCAGTGTACCTTTAAAACAGTTACTTGACATCATGTGTAACACTCTTGCATAAAGATACCCACCTCACCTTCAGTCAAGCTCTCAGACAATTAGGTCAGTCTGGCATGTTCAGTCAGCTACGTGCATGTAATTTGTAGTTACATCAATAAGCACTGAAACCAGACTATGAGTACGAGATGCTATAGCAGTGTAAATAGTTAGTGTTGTTAATGAACTTCAAGACATCTGTCTCAAGGAGTACCCAGTCTTTGTGGTAAATGTTATGTGAGCTAACATATAGGACAGCACTCAGACCATATCATATCTAGAAGACACATCATTCTAAAGCTGGTGCTATTATGCAGTTAGATTAAGGTTGATTGGCCTTAAATCCCAAGGCAGCAGATGGTGAAATTTTAATTCAATAAAATCTGGAGATAAAAAAGAGACTAATGGCAGCAATCAAATTATTGCTAATTGTCATGAAAATTCAGCTGGTTTGCCAGTGTCCTTTAGGATACGACATCTGCTGTCTTTACCTGGACTGGCTTACATGTGACTCCAGACCCATTGCAATATGGTTCACTCTTGACTGCCCCCTGAAATGGCTCGGCAAGCCAGTCAAACTACTACAAAGCCCATACAAAGGGACTAAAGTAGATTGACTGGTCAGCGTCAAACCAATGGTAAACCTAACCCCCCCTGACGCTGCAAAGCCTTCCTTATTAACATCTGCACCAAAATAGGGAGAGCTGTTCCACAAACGAGGCAATCAACAACCTGTCATTCTCATGCTCACTGAGTCATAGCGGACAGACAATAACCCAGACACCACCATTACCACCGTGGGTGTGCCCGGTCCAACAGGACAGACCTGACAGAGATGGTAGCACAGAAACTACAGCCAAGAAGCAATTACCCTGCGAGTCCCTGGTTTTGATTCTAGCCCATATGAAGTCTGATGGCGTCAAATCAAACATGAGCAAGGAAACATCCCACTGATTACTCCCTACAACCACTCCTCACCCTTTCTCCACAGCTGCTCCATGTTGAACATCACTTGGAGGTGGCATTGAGGGTGTTAAAGGCACACAGGGCTCTCTGGGTGACGGACTTCACTACTAACTCTGCTCTGGACTGTTTCATTAAGTACCCTCCTGATCGAATTGGTCAAGTCTGAAAGGATGAGCCTGCTTGACTGGATCTGCGGCAGGTGCTGAAAGAACCAACAAGAGGGAAAAATCTATTTGATCTTGTTCTCACCAAGATGTGTCTGTCCCTGATTGTATTGGTGAGAGAGACCACTGCACAGTCTTTGCGGAGACAAAGTCTTGTTTTGGCTTTGAGTGTACCCTCCATTTTGTCATGTGGCACTAACACCATGGTAGATGGGACAGGCTTCAAACACATCTAGCAGCTCAAGACTGGGCATTCCAAAAGGGCATCAGCTTAAGACTGGGCATTCAGAAGGGGCATCAGCTCAAGATTGGGCATTCAGAAGGGGCATCAACAGCAGCGGAATTTTACTCTTACATAATCACATCCAGACATATCCCCCACTCTACCCTTACCATCAAACTAGGGCAACAACCCTTCTTCCGTGAAAAGGGCAGGAGGACATGCTAGAAGCAATGCCAGACATAGCTAAAAATGAGGTGTCAACCTGATGAAGCCACAACATGGGACTACTTGCATGCCATTCAGTGATAGACAGAGCTAAGGTCAGCCCAGAAACAAATCAGCTCTAAGCCCTGCTTTCCCAGCACATTCAAACAGCTAACAGCAAACTGGGGCCACTGTCTTGATTAGTATAACCCCAACAATACTTGAGCAGTGTGACTCCAGCCCAGCTAAAACAACCCACTTGATTGGTACCCCATCCACCAACTTCAACAGTCATGCCCTCCAACCACAGGATGGACAGTGACAGCTACCATGTGGAAAAAGCAGTGAAATACTCTCTATAGCTCCTTTGACAGTACCTTCCAAATCTGCGACCTCTCCCAGCTCGAAGGATTGGGCCAGTAGATACATAGGATCACCACCACCTGCAGGTTCCCCTCCGAGTCACACATGATCCTGACTCAGAAATATTTATCATTATTCCTTCACTGTCAACTGGGGCAAAATCCTGGAAATTCCTTTCATGTGGTGTTTCTACATTTCAGAACATGCAGTGATTCAAAAAATGCTTCTCACTACCTTCGCTGGTAGTCAAAGGTGATTATCGATGAACAATCAATGTTAATGTAGCCAGAGATTCCCAGGTCCCGTGAATGAATTTTAAAAAAATAGATTTCCTAACTTGATTCTGTATTCCTTACTACCCTTACCTAAATAAATAAACTCAGATTTGAGATTTTCAGTTGATCCTCACATTTAACAGCTTTTTGAGGGGGTTTGAGTTGGTGGGGGTGAGGTCCCAATTTCAGGATTCAACTCTGCAGTGGGTGAAGAAATGCTTTCTGACATCAGCCTGAACAGCCTAGCTCTAAGTTTAACATTATATTCCCTTATTTCAGACTGTATGACCAGAAAAAAATAGTTTCTCTTCATATACCTCATCAAATCATTTTAAGCAGATCAATTTGTAAACTCCCTAATCTTCTAAATTTGGGAATTAAGCCAAGTTTTTGCAGCCTGCCCCACACTTTAACTCTTGTAGCCCCAATATCATTGTGCAGACAAAAACATCCCAAATACCCTCTGATAATCTGGAATTGTTAAGCAAAGCTGAGAGAAAAATATTGACCTACACTGTATTCAAACTTGGGCACTGCTACTGAATTTCTTGAAATAATACCATGAAATATTCAATCCAATGTTGAGGTTGAAATTGACTGATTCCTGGGATGGCAGGATTGTTGTATGAAGAGAGTCAAGATCAATTAGAACTGTATTCAGTGCTGTTCAGCAGATTGGGGGTTGGGGGGGGGGGAGGGGTGCGTCCGAAACACCTGTAAAATTCTAACTGGAATAGGCAGAGTAAACCCAAGAAAGGATATTTCTGAGGAGTGGGGAGTTCAGAACCAGGAATGATAATGTAAAGATATGGGTAGGCCATTTAGGACTTAGATGAGGAGAGATTCCTTCACGCAGAGAGTGGTGAGCCTGTGGAATTCACTGCCAAAGAAATCAGCTGGGGCCAATACATTGAATATTTTCAAGAAGGAGACAAGCATAGTTCCTGCAGTGAAAGGGATGAGACAGTATAGTTAAAAGAGGGAACAGGGTACTTGAGTTGGATGACCAGCACGATCATAATGGCAGAGCTGGCTCAAAGGGCTGAATGGCCTACTCCTATTCCTATTTTTTTGTGTTTCTCTCCAGAAAGGGTATAATAGAACAAAAACAAAGATGCTGGAAAAGCTCAGCAGGTCTGGCAGCATCTGCAAAGGGAAAAACAGAGTTAATGTTTCGGGTCCAGTGACCATTCCTCAGAACTCTTCAGGTTTTTTTAATATGGGAGTATGATAGAATTGGTTTTTGCCAGCTCAGTCTCATCATGGCCTTCTCAATGTTTCATCGTATAGGATATATTTCCTGACTCCTGTGTAGAATTATGTTGAATTGACAGCACAGAAACAGGCCATTCTGCTCAACTAGGGTAAGCTGCTATTTATACTTCGTATGAGTCCTCATACCTTCCTCATCTTCACTTTATCAGCACGTCCTTCTGCTCCTTTTTTATTCATGTACTTGTCTAACTTCCATTGTAAGCCCACCATTGTCAGTCACCATCATCAGCTATCCCTGCATTTGAGGATGATGTCTACTCAGGATTGCAAATTTCTGCTGTGGGTCTTCATGTGGCTGAACTGTAATCAACATGGCTTAGAGTAGGATTTCCAACCTTCTCGGATTTCTCTGGAATTCCTTGAGGATTGAAGATTGTGAGAGAAAAATCCAGGGACGTTGAAAATGGTGTTTCTTTAAATACTTCAATTTCTTAATTAAACAAATTTTGGAAATAGAGGAAAACAGTCCAATACTTGGACATCTTGTGTGATTATAGTCCAAGAATATGTTCAGTGGCAATTCCGGTTGACAGTCATGCGGTAAAAGATCTTTATCTTGGTAAAAGAAATTTCAATGTTTTGCAATGTGTTTTTGTAAAAAAATAACTCATGGGATGTTGGTGACAAAGTCGACATTTGCTGATCATTGTTTATTGAACTTGCGAAAGGGGCTGCCTTGCTGAATTGCTGGCAGTTTGTGCAGTGAAAGTGCTCTCAGTGATGCTGATAGATGGGGTGGTTTCCGAACTCATTGCAAAACATGCATTTACAATGCAATTTCTACACATGGAGCTCTGAAACCAGCTGGAACTCACTGATGTCAGGCCCAGCGAGCTCAGGACCCTCAATGTCAGTTTCATCCTATTGCAGCTCAAGGAGCGTGTAACCTTGAAATCAGAGCTAGGCTGTTCCAGACGTACTTCTTGAACAAAGGTTGCTGAAAGCATTGGAAAGCTCTTCCCCTCAAAACCTATCGAGGTGGGAGATCAATCCTTTTTGTCTGTTTGAGTTTGGAATGCATATTTATTGTTCATCCCTATCTGCGCTTGAGAAAAAGGTCATGAACTGCCTTCTTGAACGTCTGCTTTTGATGTGGTGTAGGACATCACAGTGTTGTCAGGGAGGGAGTTTGAAGGATCTGACTCAGCAGCAAAGAAGCAGCGATATAGTTCCAAGTACGTATAGTGAGTGATTTTAAGGTGGTGCTCCCATGAGTCAGTTCTCCTTGTTTATCTAAATAGTAGTGATCACCAGTTTGGAAGGTGATTGAGATTTTATAAGAGTCTTATTGAAGCAAGTTGGGCTTTTGGAGTTAAATCAGAGAACAGTCATGATGTAATTGAACAGTGGAAGAAGTTCAAGGACTGAATGGCCTCCTGTTCTTATTTTCTGGACAGATAAAACAGAGCACGTGCACACACAACTCAACTTTCCTGGATATGACTGACCGCCTCAGTCAAAAGGTTGAAAATTAAGTGTGAAGTAAAAGTGCCATTATAATTCACACAAAACCAAAGCAATCAATTTGTACAATTAAGCACCAACTTCCCTGTTTGAGTGCAAGTGTTCCTTCTCTTCATTGTTGAACTTTGATTGCATTTTTAAATTTTTTAAAATGACCTTTGTTTTGCTTAGTTCTTTAACTAAATGAGACATTAGATTTTCATCCCAAGTACAGAAAAACCTCATGCATAGATTGTTATGTGGCCTATTTTCAACCAGCTATTGTTTCAAATCTGGCCTTGCTACTGTTCCAGGCTGTCAGAAATGTAATGACTTTGATATAGTATTTTATTCAGGAAAGCTGCTGCTGTTTCTAAGACACAAGGAGCCTAAAGGTTTACGGTGACTTAAATAGACCTGGCAACAGCAACACAGCAATGTCACATGCCGACTATCAGTTGTCACCCTTCTATTGACAAGTGTTTTTGTTTCCCATTGTAATTAGTTCCGTTCAATGCAATGTGTTTTCCTAGCTAGCTCAATGACGAGGTGAAGATCTCTGCCCTTAGTGTCCTGGATGATTGTCAAATAAACAGATATTCTGATCTGTCTTTATGAGAGCAGATTTTTCTTTAACTCTTGATTTATTTCTGTTTTGTTAAATCAACAAACTTCTGGTTTGGCAACTTTTTTTGTTTCTCTCCGAGTGTGAATGTTATTGATAAGTGGACCAAAATGATGCTTTCCAGGATTAAGTAAATGCAGTCAAGTGTCTGGATGATCCTAAGGAACCTATCTTTAGGAACCTATCAGCAGAGCTGCTAAAACTGGCACAAACTAACAGATTCTGTACACTTCACATTCACTTGTCATCTGTAATCAAAGTTGCATTTGTATAGTGCCTTTGCCATAGCTACCAAGCCCCAAGGTATGTCAGAGGAGCAGAATCAAACAGGGAGCCATACTGAGTGAAAGAAAGTGTTTGAGAAGTATCTTATAGGAGGAGACAGGGATAAAGAGGTCTCTGGAATGAATTCCAAACCTCGGGTTGGAAATGGCTAAATGCTTGACCAGCAATGGGTCAAAGGAGTAAGGCTTGCACACAAGGCCTGAGTTGTAGGAGATCAGAGATCTGCTTGTTTAAGAGGAGGTTGTAGAAGTAGTGTCCTCATCAACTGACCAAATGCAGCTTTGCAGAATACCACACTGCCTACATGAAAATCTGTTGGATGTACTACTTCTACATATCTAAAGCCAGTAATCAACAGTAACAATGCATTTAGCTGTAGCTGCTCTTGTATGCTAAATGCTGATTTCTAATATGTGCTCATTTATCAGAGTGTGGCTGGAAGATATTTTGATTTGTCTCATGTAAAGTTTGAAGATCAGGTCCTCCTCACTGATAATTCAGTTCGTAGAATCCCCACAGAATGGAAGCAGACCATGCGACCCATTGAGCTCACACTGACCTTCCAAAGAGTATCCCACCCAAACCCAACCCCCTATCACCGTCACCCTGCATTTCCCATGGTTAACCCACCCAGCTTGCGCATCCCTGGACACTATGGACAATTTAGCATGGCCAATCCACCTAACCTGCACTTGTTTGAACTGTGGAGAAAACCAAAGCACCTGGAGGAAACCTACACAGACAGAGGGAGAACGTGCAAACTGCACACAGACACTCATCTGCGAACCTGGGTCTCTGGCACTTGAGGCCTAACCACTGAGTCACCATACTGCCCCTTCCGCTGTATATCAGAAACCCAATTTTTCTCCTTTATCTCATTGGTTCTACATTGCTACAGGCCAAGAAGCATTCTCATTTCCTTTGCCATTTTCACAAGTTTCTTCCAGAGAGGTGGAAGGACTGTTCACACACAACAGCCAATGGCCTCAATCCAGTTTTTAGACGGCCCACTGGTCAGTGTTGAATCTTTTCAGAATGCCGTCTTTGCATCTGTATATTCTGTTGGTGCAGAACCAATTTTGACAACAGAAAATGGGGTCTTGTTTGCTTCCAAATGTTTTGTGGCTATTTTGTGCTGGAGAATTGTGATAATAGCTGTATATTTGTCTTGGACTTCACCTCAATCCAAGCTGACCCAAAGCCCTGTTTGAGATTCTGTGAAATTCCAGCACTGACAGATTTAATGCAAAGAACGGCACAGATCCATAACCATCGGCTTAACGGAGCTTTCATCAACTTAAGTTCAGAAGACTATTTTTAACTTCTCTCTAATCTGTCTATATTGCAGTATAATTTTTTTTCTAATGTTTCTACTGTAAAAATGCACTAGTATCCAAACAATGCAACATTGTTTTCCATGACCACTTAATGAATATATGGCAGAGATCCTGAAAGCTTGCAATCACGTCATTGTTATGAGATTTTCGTTATATGAGGAATCTGATATTGTGCTCGATTTTTCATCTCCCTTTTGTCGTGATTCTATTCTGTATTGCAAACCATTATCTTCAAACCCAAAACAAACTACGCTTCCTGGCCACAGATTCCTTTTCCTGGCATCTGTCAGAGGCTGGAGCCTGTTTGCGCATTCGGTGGTGTCATATGTGACTCTGAGATGAGCTTCCAATCACTTATCCACAACGTAGAGTCAGACCTGCCCAATTCCCCCTTTGTAACATCATTTGATTTTGCCCCTCTGAGCTCTTTCCTACCACCAACGTCACCTCCAACCCACTCCTTTTTTGTGTCTCTGTTTGATTAAAACCTGTATAATTTTTTTTAGTTCCCCGCCGCATCCCAAAACCAGTTCAGTTCGTCCCCTCCCCCCACTGCACGACACAACCAGCCCAGCTCTTCCCCTCCACCCACTGCATCCCAAAACCAGTCCAGCCCGTCTCTGCCTCCCTAAACTTTTGGGATGCAGTGGGTGAAGGGGAAGAGCTGGGCTGGTTGTGTGGTGCAGTGGGGGGAGGGGACGAACTGGGCCCAGTTCGTCCCCTCCACCGACTGCACCACACCCATCCCTTCCTCCCACCCCAAGCCACACCTCCATCTCCTACCTACTTACCTCATCCCACTTCCTTGACCTGTCTGTCTTCCCTGGACTGACCTATCCCCTCCCTAACTCCCCACCTATACTCTCCTCTCCACTTATTTTCTTTTCTCTCCATCTTCGGTGTGCCTCCCCCTCTCTCCCTATTTATTCCAGAACCCTCACCCCATCCCCCTCTCTGATGAAGGGTCTAGGCCCAAAGCGTCAGCTTTTGTGCTCCTGAGATGCTGCTGGGCCTGCTGTGTTCATCCAGTCTCACATTTTATGATCTTGGATTCTCCAACATCTGCAGTTCCCATTATCACTTGACTTTGTGAACTGGCTGTGGTATGAGACCAACTCTAGTTGAAGAGATGCATTTCATAGGCATAGAGATATAAAGATTGCAGGAGATTTGTCTCGACATGGTCGGGGAAGAAAATCCATTGAGATAGACTTTACTACTCCTGGTGGATTAGGAAACTATAAAAATTGAGGGAAGTACATGGAGAGGGCCACTTGAAGCTGCTAGAATGTAAAACATGGAAATACAAATCCATTGTAGGGTTGGAGCTACTGCATATGGTTTACAATGTGCATGGAATGTGCAATGTGTGGGTAAGTTTAAAAGGCAAATGATCCTTTTTGTAGTTCAAAATCTAAGTTGTCTTTCATAATAATGCTTAATCAATGGTGTTTTGGTCATCTGTTGCAGTACAGGTTTTAAAATATAAGTTTCAGTAGTGTTACTGTTTTTAACTATTAAATGGAATTCTGGCTTTCTTTTTGAATGTCATTGAGCTCAACAGTTATCATAATACAATCAAAATTTGTGTTTTCATGGCCAAAACATAGTTACATTGTTGCTTGCAGTAGTTTGCTGTTTTCTACTTTACAGTGGTGACTACAATTCAGAAAGTATTTCATTGGCTTTGATTGCTTTGAGATGCCCTGAACTTGTGAAAAGCATTGCACTAATGCAGTTTTTCTTTAAGACTGTTCCAATTAGTCTCTCAGGATGGTTGGATGACAAAAGGTTGTTGAATACTGATTCAAGGTAGTGGAACTCTAAGTCTGGGAGTGGGAAATAATGGAATCATAACTGCCGAGATTTTTTCCCCTTTTTGCTTTCTTTCTTCTCATGGGGAAATAAAGCACCCTATCCCCTGCAGTGCCCACTCTTTCGGTCCATTTTTTAAATAGAAATTATGATTGACCTACTTTTCTAATCAAACTGTTCAGAACTGCCTAACTTTCTAATGCTAGAGATAAACAGCTGACAATGATACACAAAGTATGCTTTTCTTTTCCCATATTCAAAGTTCTTCACCTTGCTCAGATTTAAACAAGCTGGATGATCTGCAGTTCTGAATAAAGTTGCTGTGATAGGTACATTAGTATGATATAAGGCCCATAAATGCAAAATTAGTAGAGGGTTAGCGCAGAGCAGTCAAATCTCTGCAATGCCAACAGAGGCATTCATGACCAGCAACAGAAGCATCCACTGGAAACCTATTTAAACACAGAGAGCAGGATTCACCTTTTTAAGAGCTGCAAAGATCCAAATGGGTGATGTGAACGAGTAAATATCATTCTTAACAATTCTCATGTGTTGGCTTTTACAGGATGTTTTAATCTTTCAGATCTGGGTCAGATTGTTTTGCAACAATGCTTGTTATGAGAGCAAATTGGCCAATTAAAGCTGAATTAATGCAAAAATGTTTACGCATTCTGAATTGATGTTTGAAATAATTCGTGTATTAAAAATGAACTGTACTCATTAGAGCGCACTCCAAACGTGAAATAATAAGCAGGAACCGTCCATTGTGCAGTGAGAGCTGCTGATTGTGGCTGCGTGTTGGAGCTTTTAAGGTTGAAAACTGCCCTTTGCTTCACCTTAATAATAAAATGTGAGGCTGGATGAACACAGCAGACCCAGCAGCATCTCAGGATGCTGCTTGGGCCTGCTGTGTTCATCCAGCCTCACATTTTATGATCTTGGATTCTCCAGCATCTGCAGTTCCCATTATCACTTTGCTTCACCTGCTGGTCTATTTTAGACATGACTGCCTCTGGCATTGCCTTCAATGTTCCAAGTGTCTTTCATGGAAACCCGTGGCTCCTTCATGATTGAAAATCAGTAAGTAAGTGGTCTCTCAGTGCATGCTGGAAACAACAGACTAGCATCAGGAAATGACGACAAAAGCTTTTGGTTTGTCGCAAACTCCTAAATGGCATCCTGATATCTGTCAGGCAAGCCACCACGCTAGTCTGCATTTGTTGTATTTTCTGCAGTGAACAACATTTCCACACAAGATGGTTGACATAAGCAGTAGGAACTGCAGATGGTGGAGAATCTGAGATAACAAGGTGTAGAGCTGGATGAACACTGCAGGCCAAGCAGCATCATAGGAGCAGGAGACCTGATGTTTCGGGCCTAGGCCCTTCTTCATAAATTTCTGAAGAAGGGCCTAGGCCCAAAACGTCAGCTTCCCTGCTCCTATGATGCTGCTTGGCCTGCTGTGTTCATCCAACTCTACACCTTGTGATCTCTGGCTGAGATAGGAACAGGAACTGGACCTCAGCCTGTTACTCAAACTCTTCAAGTGCCTGAAACCACTGCACTGCTTGTAGGAGGGAGTAGCAGGGTTGTGTCTGGGCTCTTGCCTGGGGCTCACCCACTCCCATCTGTTTTCTTTCACTTTTTATTCTTTTTATTTCTGCTTTTTTTTCCTGGATTATCTTTTTGACGTGTGAGTCACCCGGATTGACGTTGCAGTGAGCACGGGCCACGTGAAGACTGGTAGCTGCTTCCTGGCAGTCAGAAACCATGGCAATGGCATCAGGGACGTCCTCACGTGGGGCCAGCAGCTGCTGTGCACGCTTCAAGATGGCGGCACCGGCAAGAGAACACCTTGGGTGAAGGCAGCCAGAGCGAGGCTCTTGGCGAGGTGGTCGCCAGCAGAGCCAGGGACTCCTGGATGTGGTGGGCCTAGAGTGGGAACTCCTGGCATCATCAAGGTGGCAGTGCGGGCAGGCACCGCTGATTGCAGGCCTGGAGCAGGGACCCCTGGTTATTGGCAAGGTGGCGACGGATTGCAATCGGGAATTCCCGTATGTGGGGCGATTATGTGTTGAGCACGGGACTTGGTGACAGTGATGTGAGCCCCGTGGCAAGGCTCCTGAAGAGTGGCGACACCTATGTTGGTGGACCTGGCACAGATGGTGCAAGACGGCGCAAGAGGGCTGGCAGTGCAGATGTCTTTGGTGAGCCGGCTCAGAGTCATCCTGGAGGCAGTGGAACAAAAACTTTCTTTTTACTCTTTTTAGTCTCAGACCATCCATAATGGCACTGTATTGCGGAAACAGTTGGAGCTTTTCACTGTATCTTACCGTATTATTCACTGCAAGTGACAATAAATAATTCAATACAATTCACTGCGGGCAGCTAGAGGTGGGCTTTAAATATGGGTATAGCTACCATCACTGAAAACCCACCAATTAATTTTTTGAGTGCGAGCAGCAGCGGAGGCAAGACGGACCCGGAAGACTGCAGCTAAGGTAAAGCAGTTTATTTTTAAAATTACTTACCGGTAGCGGGCAGCGGTGTTTTTTTTTCTTCTTTCAGAGAAGGAGCGGGAGCATCAGAGGAAGTGACGAGGACCAGAGGGGCAGCCGGGAAGGAAAGCAGTGAGTATAAATACTCACCCTTCGACGCCAACGGCCTTTTTGAGTGCGAGCAGCAGCGGAGGCAAGACGGACCCGGAAGACTGCAGCTAAGGTAAAGCAGTTTATTTTTAAAATTACTTACCGGTAGCGGGCAGCGGTGTTTTTTTTTCCTCTTTCAGAGAAGGAGCGGGAGCATCAGAGGAAGTGACGAGGACCAGAGGGGCAGCCGGGAAGGAAAGCAGTGAGTATAAATACTCACCCTTCGACGCCAACGGCCTTTTTGAGTGCGAGCAGCAGCGGAGGCAAGACGGACCCGGAAGACTGCAGCTAAGGTAAAGCAGTTTATTTTTAAAATTACTTACCGGTAGCGGGCAGCGGTGTTTTTTTTTTCCTCTTTCAGAGAAGGAGCGGGAGCATCAGAGGAAGTGACGAGGACCAGAGGGGCAGCCGGGAAGGAAAGCAGTGAGTATAAATACTCACCCTTCGACGCCAACGGCCTTTTTGAGTGCGAGCAGCAGCGGAGGCAAGACGGACCCGGAAGACTGCAGCTAAGGTAAAGCAGTTTATTTTTAAAATTACTTACCGGTAGCGGGCAGCGGTGTTTTTTTTTCCTCTTTCAGAGAAGGAGCGGGAGCATCAGAGGAAGTGACGAGGACCAGAGGGGCAGCCGGGAAGGAAAGCAGTGAGTATAAATACTCACCCTTCGACGCCAACGGCCTTTTTGAGTGCGAGCAGCAGCGGAGGCAAGACGGACCCGGAAGACTGCAGCTAAGGTAAAGCAGTTTATTTTTAAAATTACTTACCGGTAGCGGGCAGCGGTGTTTTTTTTTCCTCTTTCAGAGAAGGAGCGGGAGCATCAGAGGAAGTGACGAGGACCAGAGGGGCAGCCGGGAAGGAAAGCAGTGAGTATAAATACTCACCCTTCGACGCCAACGGCCTTTTTGAGTGCGAGCAGCAGCGGAGGCAAGACGGACCCGGAAGACTGCAGCTAAGGTAAAGCAGTTTATTTTTAAAATTACTTACCGGTAGCGGGCAGCGGTGTTTTTTTTTCCTCTTTCAGAGAAGGAGCGGGAGCATCAGAGGAAGTGACGAGGACCAGAGGGGCAGCCGGGAAGGAAAGCAGTGAGTATAAATACTCACCCTTCGACGCCAACGGCCTTTTTGAGTGCGAGCAGCAGCGGAGGCAAGACGGACCCGGAAGACTGCAGCTAAGGTAAAGCAGTTTATTTTTAAAATTACTTACCGGTAGTGGGCAGCGGTGTTTTTTTTTCCTCTTTCAGAGAAGGAGCGGGAGCATCAGAGGAAGTGACGAGGACCAGAGGGGCAGCCGGGAAGGAAAGCAGTGACCATATATATCAGCAAGGCGGCTTAACCCGAGCCTCTACAACTGTAGAGTCTCCCACCCGCCCTCCTCCTCTCACCTAGTTAATAAGGTAAGGTTCATTCTAAACTTTCTCTATTGAACATAAGTTTGTTATTAATTTGTTATTATTACTTGAAGTGAGCTTTCTGCTTTAGTATTGAGTGGGTGTTCAGATAAGTGGGGTATGGATGCTAGGGCAGTTGCTTGCTCCTCCTGCAAAATGTGGTAGTTGGGAGATGTGGCACACGTCTCCGCTGGCTACATCTGCGGGAAGTGCACCCAGCTACAGCTCCTTGAAAACCGTGTTAGGGAAATGGAGCTGGAGCTGGATGAACTACGGATCATTCGGGAGGCAGAGGGGGTAATTGAGAGGAGTTATCGGGAGTTGGTCACTCCTAAGGCTCAGGACGAGGATAGATGGGTTACAGTTAGGGGGAGGAAAGGAGACAGACAGACAGTGCAGAGATCCCCTGTGGGCATTCCCCTCAGCAATAAGTATACCGTTTTGGATACTGCTGGGGGGGTTGACCTACCAGAGGAAAGCCATAGTAGTCAGTTCTCTGGCACTGAGCCTGACACTGTGGCAAAGAAGGGAAGGGGGCAGAATAGAAAAGTACTCGTGGTAGGGGACTCGATAGTTAGGGGAATCGACAGGAGATTTTGTGGGCAAGATCGGGATTCCCGGAAGGTATGTTGCCTCCCTGGTGCCAGGGTCCGGGACGTCTCCGATCGGGTGTATAAAGTTCTGAAAGGGGAGGGTGAACAGCCAGAAATCGTGTTACATGTTGGCACAAATGATATAGCCAGAAATAGGTTTGAGGATATAAAAAGTGATTTCAGGGAGTTAGGATGGAAGCTGCAGAGCAGGACGAACAGAGTAGTGTTCTCTGGTTTACTACCGGTGCCACGAGATAGCGAGGTGAGGAACAGGGAGCGGGCGCAGCTGAACACGTGGCTACGCAGCTGGTGTAGGAGGGAGGGTTTCAGATATGTTGATAATTGGGATGCCTTCTGGGGAAGGTGGGACCTGTACAAGAAGGACGGGTTGCATCTGAACTGGAAGGGGACCAATGTCCTGGGTGGAAGGTTTGCTCGAGTAGTTCGAGAGGGTTTAAACTAGTATGGCAGGGGGGTGGGAACCTGAGCTGTATACCAGAGGTGAGCGTTGATGCAGGTGAGGCAGTAGCAAGAGGTAGACCAGCTAGTGGGAAGGATTTTCCTGGGAAGGAACCAAGGGATCGGTTAAAGTGTGTTTGCTTTAATGCAAGGAGTATCAGGAATAAAAGTGATGAACTTAGAGCATGGATCAGTACCTGGTGCTATGATGTTGTGGCCATAACAGAGACATGGGTTTCTCATGGGCTGGAATGGTTGCTGGATATTCCACGGTTTAGAACATTTAAAAAGAATAGGGAGGGGGGAAAAAGAGGAGGGGGTGTAGCACTACTAATCAGAGAGGGTATCACAGCTACAGAAGCTTCCATTGTCGAGGAAGATCTGCCTACTGAGTCAGTATGGGTGGAAATTAGGAACAGCAAGGGAGTAGTCACCTCGTTAGGGGTTTACTACAGGCCCCCCAATAGCAGCAGGGAGATTGTAGAAAGCATAGGTCGACAGATTTTGGAAAAGTGTGGACGCAGTAGGGTTGTTGTAATGGGTGACTTTAACTTTCCTAATATTGATTGGAACCTCCTTCGAGCAGAAGATTTGAATGGAGCTGTTTTTGTAAGGTGTGTTCAGGAGGGTTTCCTAACGCAGTACGTTGACAGGCCGACGAGGGGAGAGGCCATTCTAGACTTGGTGCTCGGAAACGAGCCGGGGCAGGTATCAGATCTTGTGGTGGGAGAGCATTTTGGTGATAGTGACCATAACACTCTCTCATTCTACATAGCTATGGAGAAGGAGAGGATTAGGCAGAATGGGAGGATATTTAATTGGGGAAGAGGAAACTATGATGCGATTAGACACGAGTTAGGAAGCATGGACTGGGAGCAGTTGTTCCATGGTAAGGGAACTATAGACATGTGGAGATGGTTTAAGGAACAGTTGTTGGGAGTGATGAGTAAATATGTCCCTCTGAGACAGGCAAGACGGGGTAAGATAAAGGAACCTTGGATGACGAGAGCGGTGGAGCTTCTAGTGAAAAGGAAGAAGGTAGCTTACATAAGGTGGAGGAAGCTAGGGTCAAGTTCAGCTAGAGAGGATTACATGCAGGCAAGGAAGGAGCTCAAAAATGGTCTGAGGAGAGCCGGGAGGGGGCACGAGAAAGGCTTGGCAGAAGGAATCCGGGAAAACACAAAGGCATTTTACACTTACGTGAGGAATAAGAGAATGGTCAAAGAAAGAGTAGGGCCGATCAGGGATAGCATAGGGAACTTGTGTGTGGAGCCTGAGGAGGTAGGGGAAGCCCTAAATGAGTTTTTTGCTTCTGTCTTTACGAAAGAAACGACCTGTGTAGTGAATGAAACCTTTGAAGAGCAGGTGTGCATGCTGGAATGGATAGAGATAGAGGAAGCTGATGTACTGAAAATTTTGTCAAACATTAAGATTGACAAGTCGCCAGGCCCGGATCAGATTTGTCCTCGGCTGCTTTGGGAAGCGAGAAATGCAATTGCTTCGCCACTTGCGAAGATCTTTGCATCCTCGCTCTCCACTGGAGTCGTACCTGAGGACTGGAGAGAGGCAAATGTAATTCCTCTCTTCAAGAAAGGAAATAGGGAAATCCCCGGCAATTATAGACCGGTAAGTCTCACGTCTGTTGTCTGCAAGGTGTTAGAAAGGATTCTGAGGGATAAGATTTATGACCATCTGGAAGAGCATGGCTTGATCAAATACAGTCAACACGGCTTTGTGAGGGGTAGGTCATGCCTTACAAACCTTATCGAGTTTTTTGAGGATGTGACTAGGAAGGTTGATGAGGGTCGAGCTGTGGATGTGGTGTATATGGTCTTCAGTAAGGCATTTGATAAGGTTCCCCATGGAAGGCTCATTCAGAAGGTCAGGAGGAATGGGATACAGGGGAACTTAGCTGCTTGGATACAGAATTGGCTGGCCAACAGAAGACAGCGAGTGGTAGTAGAAGGAAAATATTCTGCCTGGAAGTCAGTGGTGAGTGGGGTTCCACAGGGCTCTGTCCTTGGGCCTCTACTGTTTGTAATTTTTATTAATGACTTGGACGAGGGAATTGAAGGATGGGTCAGCAAGTTTGCAGACGACACAAAGGTCGGAGGTGTCGTTGACAGTGTAGAGGGCTGTTGTAGGCTGCAGCGGGACATTGACAGGATGCAGAGATGGGCTGAGAGGTGGCAGATGGAGTTCAACCTGGATAAATGCGAGGTGATGCATTTTGGAAGGTCGAATTTGAAAGCTGAGTACAGGATTAAGGATAGGATTCTTGGCAGCGTGGAGGAACAGAGGGATCTTGGTGTGCAGATACATAGATCCCTTAAAACGGCCACCCAAGTGGACAGGGTTGTTAAGAAAGCATATGGTGTTTTGGCTTTCATTAACAGGGGGATTGAGTTTAAGAGTCGTGAGATCTTGTTGCAGCTCTATAAAACTTTGGTTAGACCGCACTTGGAATACTGCGTCCAGTTCTGGGCGCCCTATTATAGGAAAGATGTGGATGCTTTGGAGAGGGTTCAGAGGAGGTTTACCAGGATGCTGCCTGGACTGGAGGGCTTATCTTATGAAGAGAGGTTGACTGAGCTCGGTCTCTTTTCATTGGAGAAAAGGAGGAGGAGAGGGGACCTAATTGAGGTATACAAGATAATGAGAGGCATAGATAGAGTCGATAGCCAGAGACTATTTCCCAGGGCAGAAATGGCTAGCACGAGGGGTCATAGTTTTAAGCTGGTTGGTGGAAAGTATAGAGGGGATGTCAGAGGCAGGTTCTTTCCGCAGAGAGTTGTGAGAGCATGGAATGCGTTGCCAGCAGCAGTTGTGGAAGCAAGGTCATTGGGGTCATTTAAGAGACTGCTGGACATGCATATGGTCACAGAAATTTGAGGGTGCATCCATGAGGATCAATGGTCGGCACAACATTGTGGGCTGAAGGGCCTGTTCTGTGCTGTACTGTTCTATGTTCTATGTTCTAATAATGGACCAGGAGCTGTATGAAAATCTATCATGCTAGTACAGCTATAAAATACAAGACACAAACCGTTCAGTGTTGTTTTTTTTTCTTCGCCTAATGTCCATCACTTCCATTAAATTCAGCGTTCAGTATAATACTGCAATTGTGCTTTCTGTGTTTGAATTTTCATTTCGAACGTTTTTGCATTTCTCACTGAAATTTCTTCGCATGGCGCTTTCATCTTTTGGTGCTCTCTCTCTCTCTCTCTCTCTCTCTCTCTCTCTCTCTCTCTCTCTCTCTCTCTCTCTCTCTGAGTCTCTCCAGCAGTGTTAGCTGTTGCTTGTCCTTTGAATGCAGAAACTTGGTCATTTCTGCACAAACATGATGAAAAGGTTCTGTGTCTAAGGGGAAATCCATTGATACATCAGGATAGTTTCTGCAAGTTATTATCTCCTACCCTCAGAAGTGAAATTTATGAGATATATTGCCTGGTAGTTCAGGGGTTCAAATCCCACAGCAGGGGACGACATATAGAGTGCTACACTGCCTGAGGTATTGTAATTAAGATGAAACATTAACCCTCTCAGCTCGATGCAAAAAATCCCACATGTAATCATGGACATTCTTCTTGCTAATCTGGCTGGGATTTATTCCCACAATAAGTATCATGAAAGCAAACAAAAAAAAACAGATTTTCTAGTCGTTGTCATGTTACTGTGTGTGTGTGTTCTTTTGTTTATTTTTATTCAGTTGTGGGACGTGGGCCATCACTATCTGGGTCAGCATTATTGCCCGTCCCTGGTTGCCCTTGGGAAGGTGGTGGTGAGCTGCCTTCTTGAACCACTGCAATCCGCATGCTGTAGGTTGACCCACAATGCTGTTAGGGAGGGAATTCCAGGCTTTTGACCTAGCAACAGTGGAAAAAAAACAGTGATATATTTCCAAGTCAGGATGCTGAGTGGCTCGGAGGGGAACAGGCATGTGGTGGTGTTCCCATGTATTTGCTGTGCTTGTCCTAGATGGAATTGGTAGTGGATTTGGAAGGTGCTGTCTGAGAGTCTTTGGTGAATTTCTGCAGTGCATCTGGTAGATAGTACAGAGTGCTGCTACTGAGTGTCAGTAGTCGTGGGAAAGGATATGGGACCAATCAAGCATGCCGCTTTGTCCTGGAAGGTGTCAAGTTTCTTGAATGTTGGAGCTGCACCTGTCCAGGCGAGAAGGGTGTATTCCATCATATTCCTGACTTGTGTCTTGTCGACGATGCACAGGCTTTAGGGAGTCAAGAGGTAAATTATTCACCACAGTATTCCTCGCCTCTGATGTGCTCTTGTAGCCAATCTATTTGTGTGCCAAGCCTAGTTGAGTTTCTAGTCAGTGGTAACCCCCAGGAGATAATGGGAACTGCAGATGCTGGAGAATCCAAGATAATAAAGTGTGAAGCTGGATGAACACAGCAGGCCGAGCAGCATCTCGGGAGCACAAAAACTGACGTTTCAGGTGTAGACCCTTCATCAGAGAGGGGGATGGGGAGAGGGTTCGGGAATGAATAGGGGGAGAGGGGGAGGCGGACCGAAGATGGAGAGAAAAGAAGATAGGTGGAGAGGAGAGTATAGGTGGGGAGGTAGGGAGGGGATAGGTCAGTCCAGGGAAGACGGACAGGTCAAGGAGGCGGGATGAGGTAGTAGGTAGGAAATGGAGGTGCGGCTTGAGGTAGGAGGAAGGGATGGGTGAGAGGAAGAACAGGCTAGGGAAGCGGAGACCGGCTGGACTGGTTTTGGGTTGCAGTGGGGGGAGGGGATGAGCTGGGCTGGTTTTGGGATGCGGTGGGGGAAGAGGAGATTTTGAAGCTGGTGAAGTCCACGTTGATTCCATTGGGCTGCAGGGTTCCCAAGCGGAATATGAGTTGCTGTTACTACAACCTTGGGGTGGCATTATTGTGGCACTGCAGGAGGCCCAGGATGGACATGTCGTCTGAGGAACGGGAGGGGGAGTTAAATTGGTTCGCGACTGGGAGGTGCAGTTGGTATACTGTATCCATTGTACCCTGTGTGGCTTCCTCTACATTGGGGAAACCAAGCGGAGGCTTGGGGACCGCTTTGCAGAACACCTCCGCTCGGTTCACAATAAACAACTGCACCTCCCAGTCGCGAACCATTTTAACTCCCCCTCCCGTTCCTCAGACGACATGTCCATCCTGGGCCTCCTGCAATACCACAATGATACCACCCGAAGGTTGCAGGAACAGCAACTCGTATTCCGCTTGGGAACCCTGAAGCCCAATGGTATCAATGTGGACTTCACCAGCTTCAAAATCTCCCCTTCCCCCACCGCATCCCAAAGCCAGCCCAGTTCGTCCCCTCCCCCCACTGCATCACACAACCAGCCCAGCCTGTCTCTGCCTCCCTAACCTGTTCTTCCTCTCACCCATCCCTTCCTCCCACCTCAAGCCGCAACTCCATTTTCTGCCTCTGAACCTCATCCCACCTCCTTGACCTGTCCGTCTTCCCTGGACTGGCCTATCACCTCCCTACCTCCCCACCTATACTCTCCTCTCCACCTATATTATTTTCTCTCCATCTTCGGTCCGCCTCCCCCTCTCTCCCTATGTATTCCAGAGCCCTCTCCCCATCCCCCTCTCTGATGAAGGGTCTAGGCCCGAAACGTCAGCTTTTGTGCTCCTGAGATGCTGCTGGGCCTGCTGTGTTCATCCAGCCCCACATTTTGTTGTCTTCCTTTAGTTTGTTGTTTGATTACGAAATATACATGGTGAAAGGATTACCACATAGCACATTTTGCAGCATACCACATTAGTGGCGCCGATACGGTCATCAATGTAACGGAGGAAGAGATGGGGTTTAGGGCCAGTGTAGGTATGGAAGAGGGATCGTTCCATGTAACCTGCAAAGAGGCAGGCATAGCTTGGGCCCATGTGGATACCCTGGCCACCCACTTTGCCTGTAGGAGGTGGGAGGATTTGAAAGAGAAGTTTTAGTTTTCAAGGACCGCAACTACCCCCCACCCCCCCGCAGTGGTCGAAAACACCCTAGACCGGGTCACCCACATTTCCCACAACTCACCCCTCACACCCGCTCCCCGTAACAACAACCAAAACAGAGTCCTCCTCGCCCTCACGTACCACCCCACCAACCTTCGGATTCAATGCATCATCGCCGACACTTCTGCCATCTGCACTCTGACCCTACCACCGAAGACATTTTTTCCCTCGCCACCCTTAGGTGACTCCCTTATGCGCTCCACACTCCCCTCCAGCACCCCGTACACGCGGCACTTTTCCCTGCAACTGCAGGAAGTGCTTCACCTGTCTCGATACCTCCCCCCTCACCCCCATCCCAGGGGCCAAGAAGAAATTTCCACATCAAGCAGATGTTCACCTGCACACCTGCTAATGTGATATACTGTATTCGCTGTTCCCATTGTAGCCGCCTCTACATCGGGGAAACCAAGCGGAGGCTTCGGGACCTTTGCAAGTCACTAATGCACGAAAGAACTGCACCTACCAGTTGCGAACCGTTTCAACTCTCCCTCCCAATCCTCAGATTATATGTCCATCCTGGGTCTCCTGCAGTGCCACCAGAAGATTGCAGGAGCAGCACCTCATATTCCGCTTGGGAACCCTGCAGCTCAGTGGTATCAATGTGGACTTCACAAGCTTCAAAATCTGCCCTCCTGCTCCCGCAACCCAAAACCAACCCACCTATTCCATCCTGCCACCTCAAGCCCCACCCCCACCTCCTACCTACTAGCCTCTTCCCGCCCCCTTGACCTGTTCGTCCTCTCTGGACTGCCCTGTCTGCTCCCTAACTTCCCACCTGCACTCCATCCATGCTTCTTTGACCTGCCTGTCTCCTGTCCACCTATCTTTTCCTTTAACCAACTTCTATCCGCCTCCCGCTCTCTCCCTATTTATTTCAGAACCCCCTCTCCCTCCTCCATTTCTGAAGAAGTGTCTAGGCCTGAAACGTCAGCCTTCCTGTTGCTCTGATGCTGCTTGGCCGGCTGTTTTCGTCCAGCTGTACACCTTGTTACCTCAAAGAAAATCTCAGTGGCCCTGACCAGTTTTTCAATTCCTCTCACAAGGGAAGTACCAGAGGGTTGGAGAACAGAATGTGGTTTGACTGATCAAGATAAATGCAAAACTATTCAATTCCACTGGAGGTGATGCTGTGCTTTTTTTTTCTCGTTTTGGTACGGTATGTGTTACCTGACCTTGTCAGCCTATTTTATAGAGTCATAGTCGTACAGCGTGGAAATGGGCCCTTAGGTCCAACATAATCCCAAACTAAACTAGTCCCAACTGCCTCTTCGTGGCCCATATCCCTTCAGCCTTGTCCTATTTATAAACCTCGATCAGGTCACCTTTTATCCCCTTTGCTCCAGTGAAAAAAGTTCCAGCTGACCCAACCTTCCTTTATCACTGAAACCTTCCATGCTCAGCAACAATCTGGTAAATTTCTTCTGTGCCCACTCTTGCTTAATAATATCCTTCTAAAATAGGGCAACTGTAAATTTGTACTGTAGAAATCTTCAAGACGAGAAAAACATTAAAAGCAAACAAAGCAGGAAATGAAGGGATCAAATTGTAGTTCAGGAAGTGGAAAAATGGAAGTGGCTTGAGTGCAGCAGGTTCTGGACTAACGTGCACTGTAGTTCTGAAAGGGCATTTCACCGGTGTGAGTGGAAAGTTGAAGATGAAATAGTGACTTGAATCTTCAAGTACGCTCTCTCTCCAATTGATGTTGGAAACTCCTTCATGTTTCTAATGACGAATCCCAGGTTTCGCTGCTGTTGTCTAGCTGATAGCCAGCCTTCAAACTGTTTCAAAGAGGAAAAGAACAAAGAAAATTACAGCACAGGAACAGGCCTTTTGGCCCTCCAAGCATGCGCCGTTCCAGATCCTTTATGTAAACCTGTCGCCTGTTTTCCAAGGATCTGTTCCCTTTGCTCCCTGCCCATTCATGTTTCTGTCTAGATACATCTTAAATGACGCTATTGTGCCCGCCTCGAACGCCTGCGTTGACAACGCGTTTCAGGCACCCACGACTCTCTGCATAAAGAACTTTCCACTCATATACCTTAAACTTTTCCCCTCTCACCTTGAAATTGTGACGTCTAGTAATCCCCCCACTCTGAGATGGAAAGCTTCTTGCTATCCACCCTGCCTATACCTCTCATGATTTTCTCGACATCAATCAGGTCCCCTCCTTCAACCTCCGTGTTTCTCATGTAAATAATCCCAATCTACTCAACCTCTGTTCAGAGCTAGTGCCCTCCATACCAGGTAACATCCTGGTGAACCTCCTCTGCACCATCTCCAAAGTATTCACGTCCTATTGGTAATGTGGCGACCAGAACTGTACGCCGTATTCCAAATGTGAATCCAAGTCCTATAAAACTGCAACATGACATGCCAACTCTTATACTTGATACCCCGTCTGATGAATGAAAGCATGCCGTATGCCTTCTTGACCACTCTATTGACCTGCGTTGCCACCGTCTGGGTGCAATGGACCTGAACACCCAGATCTCTCTGTGCATCAATTTTCCCCAGGGCTTTTCCATTTCCCGTACAGTTCGCTCTTGAATTGGATCTTCCAAAATGCATCACCTCGCATTTGCCCGGATTGAACTCCATCTGCCATTTCTCCACCTAACTCTCCAATCTGTCTATATTCTGCATTGTCCAACAGTCCCCTTCGCTATCCGCTACTATCTGTTTTGCATCGGTTTTGCACAAAACTAGATTTCTGTTCTATTTTTGCAAGTGAATTGTTTCAAATTAGTTGCTGTTCTTTGTAAATCACAATCATGAATGCACATCCAAGCAGTGGGGAGAGGGTGAGAATGGATTTGAGACGTCATGAAGTCGGAGATTTGTTATAATCCGCAAATATTGTCATAATTTTTAAAATTCACGAGCATGTCATTGATGTTGCTTTCTTGGGCTGCATTTGCTATCCATCCAGAATTGCTGTTGAGAAGGTTGTGGAGAATTGGCCTGTTGAATAGCTGCAATGCACGTGGTATGAATATATCAATGAACTACTGAGGACAGGAGATGAATTGCTTTTACTCAGTGGAAATGAAGTAACAGTCATACAGTTCCAGATCAGGATTCTGCTGATTTTGACAGGGAACATGCAGATTCTGGAGCTGCTGTTTAAATATTTTTGGGTGGTAGGGTTCACACAATTATCAGGTACTGTGGAAGGAGTTTGATGAATTGGTACATTGTCTCATTGTAACTCCCCATCTCAAACAACAGTTCATTCTAGATCCATTGTTAATTGTAAATTTTCAGTTCGACCGAAAGGAAGAACAGTATTGAGGGATATGGACCAAAGGCAATATGGAGGTAGGCCACAATTAAGTTATGACCTCATTGGATGGTAGAAAGTGTTTGAAGGGTTGAATGGCTGACTTGTTTTCCTATATCCTTACGTAAGAAGGGGGATCAATCAGTGGGATGATTTGACTGCATTGCTGTCGTTTATCGATAGTGTTGTCGGAGTCGCACTCGTTCAGCTGAGTGAAGAGTATTTCATTGACACCCGGATTTGGAGTTTATCGGCAGTGGACAGATGTTGAGAAGTCCACTTGCTGTAGAATCTATTGTCTCTGATCTACGGTTCCAGTCACATTGATTAACATAGATCCGAGAACACTTCAGCAGAGGAACAGGCCCTTTGGCATGCAATGTTGTGCTAAACATGATGCCAAATTTAGCTAAAGCCTTCTGAATGTCCTTGATTCATATCCCTACATTCCTTGTATATTCATGTACGTATATAAAAGTGTCTTAAACGGCCCTATTGTATCTGCTTCCACAGCCACCCCGGCAGTGCTTTTCAGACTCCTACCACTCTCTGTATATAAGAATTGTCTCTGACATCTCCTTTGAACTTTCCTGCTCTCACCTTAAATACATGCCCCCAGTTTTAGACATTTCAAATCTGGGAGAAGGGTTACAGTCAGAATCTGTCTATGCATGTCATAAATTTGTAAACCTCTATCAAGTCTTCCCTCAACCTCTGCCACTGCAGAGAAAACAGCCTGAGTCTTTCCAGCCTCTCCTTTCTAGCTCAAGCCCTCAAATCCAGGCAACCTCTTTTGCACCCTATTCAAAACCTCCACGTCCTTCCTGTAACATGACGACCAGAATTGGATACAATTCTTAAGAGTGCAATACTTAAGGCCGAACCAAAGTGTTCTAAAGCTGGAACATGACATCCTGATTCTTGTGCTCGACTCCCGAACTAATAAAGGCAAGCATGCCATGCGTCTTCTTTGCCACTCTATCAACTTGTGTGGCCCCTTTCGGGGAGCTATGAACTGAATCCCAAGATCCCTGTGTCCACAAATGCTGCTCAGGGTCCTGCCATTAACTGTATATTTTTCCTTAACATTTAATTTCCCAAAGTGGAGCACTTCACACTTAATGGATTAAAATTCACTTGCCATTTCTGCAACGGATCTGTATCCTTCTGTATCCTTTTATGACTTTCTACCCTAACTACCACTCTACCAATCATTCTATCGTCTAAAAACTTACTAACCCATCCATCTATCTTGTCACCTCAGTCATTTTATATATATACCACAACAGCAGAGGTCCCAGTACAGATCCCTGCAGAACACAATAGTCCTGGATCTGCAGCCTAAAAAGCACGTTTCCACCACCACCCTCTGCCTTCTCTGGGCAAGCCAGTTGTGAATCCAAGCAGCTAAGTGACCACGGACCCCATGGATCTTAATCTTCTGGATGATCCTACGGTGAAGCGCCTTGTTTTAAGCCTTGCTAACATCCATGTCAACAATATCCACCACTCTATCTTCAATGATCACATTAGTTACCTCCTCAAAAAATTCAATCAATTTACTAAGACATGACCTGCCCTGCACAAAGCCATGCTGACTGTCCCTAATTGGGCCATGCTGTTCCAAATACAGATAAATACAATCCCTAAGAATTCTGTCCAATAGCTTCCCAATGAACGATGAGAGACTCTCTAGTCTATAGTTTCCTGGATTGACCCGATTTACCTTCTTGAACAGAAGAAGAACATTTGGCAACTTGCTCGTCCTCAGTACATCTCCAGTGGTTACCAAGGATACAAAGATATTGCTGAATGCCCCGACAATCTCCTCTCTCACCTCGCTCAAAATCCTTGAGTAGATACCATTGGGTCCTGAGGACTTATCCACCTTAATGCTCTTTCTTGATCTCAAAATGCTGTTATCGTATGAGCATGCTCCACACAAATCCCACTATCCTCCACACCCTTCGCCTGAGTGAATAGTGATGCACAGTCCTCATTTCGGATCTTGCCCATATCCTCTGCTTCCGTACACAAGTTCCCTCCTTTATCCTGAATGATCCTACTTTCTCACTATTTATCCCCTTGTTTTTGATGTATGCACAGAATGCCTTGGGATTTCCTTCAACCCTCCTTGCCAAGGTCATTTCATCGCCCTTTCTTTTTCTGCTTTTTCTAATGTCGACCCTGTTCGATTTTAGTTTCCTAAACCTGACATATTTCTGTTTTTGTCCCTTTTGACTAACTTCACAACCTCCCCAATTATCCAAGGGTCTTTACCTCGCCATCCTTGTCCTTCCTCCTTCCTGATCCTAAACTCATAAGCAGGCCTTTAAACAATTCCCATATGGCAAATGTGACAGCTCCCCCCAATTAACACTCCCCAGCTCCTACCTAAAATTGATATAATTTACTCTCCCCCAAGGTCCTGACTTATCCTTCTTCATAGCAATCTTAAAATTGAAGGAGTTGTGATCACTATTTCCAAAATGCTTTCCCACACTTCTCACCAGTTACCTGACCAGGACAAAGTCCAGCATGGCCCATCTTCTATCCATATACTGTGTCAAGAAACTCTCTTGGATAGACTTAATTAAATTCTTAAGCTCACGGATTCTGTGACAGTCAAAGAGAAGCAGTGAATTTTTCTAACCTCATTTCCAACACCTGGCGCATAGCCTTGCATGGCTTGGATAGCACTTGTACATTTAAAACAAAAATGTAAGGATGATGTTCAGGTAAGGACATGGAATTTTGTCATGTGGTCATATTCTCTCTTGTTGGAGCTGATTGCTGCTTAGCACTTGTGTGGTGCAAATGTTACTTATCGTTTATCAGGCCAAGCCTGATCGTTGTGCAAGTCTCACTGTATTTTCTCATCGTTGATTTCACTGTTGGAAAAGTCATGAATTCTGCTGGACACCTGGACAATATTCAATGAACATTCATGTCTTCACTTTGGTTCAAATGAAGACATGACTTCAACCAGTGCAGGTATCCAGTGAATGCCACTGACTCAATTTTCTATTCGTCTGCTTCACACCACATTCAATCAGAAGTTGGCTTGGTGGAAATGACAGATTGCAGTTTCCTTCCTTTTCAAGCTCAGGATCTCTGATCGTATTTGTGGTAAATCCTGAATGAGGTTACGAGAAGTGTGAGCCTGACGAAAAGTAAACTGAGCCTTAGTGTGCAACTGTTTGACAGCACTGTCATCCAGATGTTGCATTACTTTGCTGATGATTGAGAATACATTGAGGCCATAATTGGTCAGCACAATTTGTCTGACTATTACGTGATAGGTCATCTTTCTCTGAAATGTGAGTGTCGCAAGTGTTTAAAAATGTACTGGAAAACATTTACTGTTGGTGTGCTGACCTTGGGGCACATTGTTCCAATACAGTTTGTCGGATGCTGCCAGGTGCCATGGCATTTGCAGTATCCAGAACATTCAGTTTTGTCATTGCGTGAAATAACTTGAATTGCGTGTAAGTTAAGATCTGTGATGCCTCCTCAGGATGAGGGCAAGAAGATCATCCAGACTGATGCTCTGAATGGTTTCATCTGCCTCTTCACCTTTTGTTCGTAACATCTTGTAATAACTGCCATGTAGCCTGATGAGAAACTAAAGCTCATCTTGATTCATTTGCATTCGAAGGTGCCTATTTTTCACAAACAAAAGGACCCATCACTGAGTGGGAAGTATGGAGCATGTTCTTGACATCAGTGGTGAGACAATGGTGGATCTTGACCAGAAAACCATTGTTATGTTGGTGAAATGCAAACAAAAATCTATATGATGTAAACTTTATTCTCAGCCAATCCCTTTCTCAAATGACAGATTGTGATGTTGGTTCCTGGAAAGCCTCCATTGTTGGAGGACGAGAAGCCGTATCCACTTGAAGCAGCACAGGCTTCTGCGATGACTGTGGAAACCACTGCTTATGCCTTGCTTCAAGCATTGTGAAGGAATGATATTGACTATGCAACACCGATTGCGAGGTGGCCAACGATGCAACAGAACTATGGTGGTGGATTTCACTCGACGCAGGTAAATGCTTGAGATCACAAGAACAGGCATTCAGATATTTCCATGGATCATGTTACTAACTGGTGGTTGTTGCTGTTTGCAATCAAACTGGACACTGCATTTTCATCTGCAGGTTTGGTGCATTGGCACAAATTCCAGTTCTTCAGTGGTGTTAATCCTTGGTTAAATTCTGACATGCACTTTGCCTGTGCATCACTTTTCCTTTTGGCATTGTCCTTGAAAAGTGCCTGTTTCTGTAAACCTTCACTTGCTTGTCACAGGATCATTGAGGGACAGCATAATAGAGTGCTATGGCAATGGAACAGACCCTTCAGCAAATTGTATGTGCCCTCACAAGATGCAAGTCCCGAACTATTCTCATCACATTTCCCAGCACTCGACCCAGAGCCTTGTATGCCTTGGCATCGCAAATGCCCAATCACAGACTTGTTAAATGTTATCACGGTTTCTGCCTCTACCACCCACACAGTCGGTGCGTTCCACATTCTCACCACAGGTTGGGTGCAGAAACAAGTAAGTTTCCTCAAGAGATAGTAGGAACTTGCCAATGCTGGAGAATCTGAGAGAGCAAGGTGTCGAACTGGATGAACACAGCGGGCCGAGCAGCATCAGAGAAGCAAGAAAGCTGACGTTTCAGATCGAGACCCTTCTTCAAAAATGGGGGAGGAGAAGGGGATTCTGTAAAAAATAGTGAGAAGTTGGGCGGCAGACAGAAGATGGAGAAAGTAGAAGATAGGTGAACTGTCCCGTGCTGTCCACTCACTGTCCCCTGCTCCAGAATCATAGAATCAGAGATTTGTACAGAATTGAACAAGCACTTCATTCCATTGTGTCTGTAACCACTGAAGCCACACTAAGTTCACATTCGGCTCATGTTCTAGCAATAGGCCTATTGCCTTGAATGTTATTTCATTTTACGTGCTGTACCAACCCTTTTTCTTTCATGTGAAAAGATTATCCACCTCAACTGAAGTCCCAGACAATGAATTCCAACCCCCCAGCACCTTCTGGGTGTCTTTTCTTTCCTGAAATTCCTTCTGAGCTTTTAGCTTAAATGTATGTATCTCTTCCTCTACCACCACCGCCCCCCGACCGACCCCATTATGGACCTTCTTTTTACCTCGCCCCTACCCATATTAATCTAAACAATTTTTTCAGGACCTCCTTCAACCTTCTCTACTCGAAAGAAAACAATCCAACCTTATCCAGATAAAACAGTGATGCTAGAGACAATGGGAACTGCAGATGCTGGAGAATCCAAGAGAAGAAAGTGTGGAGCTGGCTGGACACAGCAGGCCAAGCAGCATCTCGGGAGCACAAAAGCTGATGTTTCAGGCCTAGACCTTTAATCAGAGATCGGCAACAGTGATGCTGCCCGGCCTGCAGTGTTCCTCCAGCTCCGCACTGTGTGGTCTCAGACTCCAGCATTGGCAGTTATTGCTAACGCAAACTTATCCAGACTCTCCAAAGAGTTAAAATGCTTCACCCCCTCAGAACATCCTGATGAATGTCCTCCACACATGCTCAAATGCAAACACCTCCTTTCTATAATGGAGAGACCAGAACTGCACTGAGCACTTCAGCTGGGGCCTAACAAAAGTCCTGTACAGCTCTTGAGCCAGATGCTTTCTGAACTGTCCCTTTAAGCTGCCATTCCATGTTCAGGAATCTGTGTACAAGCACCCCAAGATCACACCATTCCTCTGATCTTCCTAGTGTCCTGGCATTTCTTTGAATGATTCCTTGCCTTGTTAGTTTGTCCAAATTGCCTTATTGATCAGGGTTAACATTCCATCTACCGTTGACCTGCCCATTTGACCAATCTGTAACTTTGGATTCAACTTGCTGTATTTTCCTGGACCCCCCGAGCTTTACCTTCTTTGCCACGCTCCCATTTGGGACCCTGTCCAAGTCTTTGCTGAAATCTATTTTCACTACATCAACTCCCATCTGCACACTCTGTCACCTCTTTGAAAGGATCATCTAAGTTTGTGAGGCGTGACCTCCCTCTGACAAAGCTATGCTGACGGTCGCTGATCAGACCCCACTTCTTGAAATGCAAATTACGTCTGCCGTTCAGAATTTTCTCCAATATTTTCCTATCTACTGATGTGATACTCACTGGTCTGTAATACTCTGCTTTTTGTTTGTCACGCATTTTGATAAGTGGAACTATGTTACCTGTTCTCCAGTCCTTTGGTACTTTTGAAAGCTCTGTATGAGGGCGAGTGGAATTTTTTCTCTCATCTCCCTGGGCATCGTGGCATACACCTCATCCAAACCTGGGATTTGTCCAATTTTAAATTCACCAAAACACCTAACATCTCCCCAGTCTCTGTTAATTCTGTCCGAGAATTGTGTGCTCCTTCTCACATGTAAAAGCTGATGTGAAATTCTCGTTTAACACCTGACATTGCCCTCCAGTTCAAACCGTTCGTTTGCCTCTTCATCCCTAATGAGACCTGGTTTTCCCTGGGTTTTCTCTTTCCCTCTGAGACACTTGTAGAAGATTTTGAGATTCTCCCTCATCCTAATCTTGGTCACCAGTGTTCTGTTGCCCTGTATTTGTTCTCTGATTTGCTGTGACGAGATGCCCCTGCACACTATACATCATCATCATCATGGTGGTTTCTCGCAGATATGGATGACACTCTCCCACTCTCAGGCTGAATTGACCGCCGGCTGCACAGACCGATGCAGCTACCGTCGGCTCTGTTGCACTCGGGGCAGAAGGCAGTCGTGGGAAGGGGTGAGGGAGGTGTTGGTGTGGCTGCATGGCTTCCGCTGCTTCCAAAGGCAAGCCGCAAAGTGTTTGATGCCTTCCCAGGTGCTCTTCAGGCTTTGGGCCGTCTTAGGCCGGCGATTCCCAGGTGTCTGCAGGAATGTCGCACTTCACCATTGAGGACTTGAGTTTATCACCGAGTGCTTCCTCTGCACATCTGGGTCTCGCCTGCTTTTTTGAAGCTGGGATGAGAACATGGGGAGAGTCTCGTGTCAGTCATAGAGATGAAGTGTCCAGCCCATTGTAGCTGATCGAGGATGGTCAGTGCCTCAGTGCTGGGGATGTTGGCCTGGTTGACGTTAGTGCGTCCACAGGGGCTCTTGTTCCCTTGATGACTGTTATACACCTCCCTATTCCTTTTTATCTGGTCAAAGACCAAAGGAAATTACAGCACAGGAACAGGCGCTTCGGCCCTCCAAGCCTGCGCCAGATCCTATTGAAAGTAGCGTGTTGATGCATTTGTGTAATGATTGTGTTTTGTTTGAGTCCTAACATTCAAAGCAGTGTAAGAATGTCTTTGTGCAGCAGGCAAGGTGTCATGAGATTGAGCCTTCATGCACTTGCAAGATGTTGAAAATTTGCCATTATTTATTAAAACACTGATAAATTTCCATGATCAACATTTCTGTTCCACTGCAATGATTATCCCGTGGCATGTAAAATCAGAAAGATTCGATAAAATGAGACTGGGTCATGCCCTAGTCTTGCGGAGTTGGGTCAGCATGCAGGGAGAATGTTTGCATTTCATGTATGTGGAAGTACTGAAATACTTCCATGAATCTAAAAGTCACTTTTCCCTTCATTGAAGGACACAATCATTGCCTTGGAAGCTTCATCACGATACTACTTTGCATTTCTGAAGAGGGAAGAAGAAATCAACATGCAAATTCAATTCCATGGTTTTGGAAGTCCCATTGAGAACACGATTCATGTGCGCTGGCATAATGCTCTGACCGAGAAAGAATCGAAGGTGAGTTTGTAGTTTGGAAGATCGCAGCAATTTATGCATCAACTTCTTCATCAGTAATGTTCCATTGCTTTCAAACTGCATTTTCCACTCTGCAAGATAATAACTGTTAGAACAAGCAACAGGATGGGTAGATGGGCTATGGGGAATGCAATGGCACAAAACCCAATCCATTCGACAACATATTTCAGATATGTCGACAAATTAAATATTCCAGCAGAGGGATAAAACAAGGAAGATGAGAGTGAGGAGGCAAGAGTTCTGCTGACAAAAGAACACGAACTTAACTTGATCCATTTGAGCAAAAAAGCAGGCACACAAACAAATAATCAGCTAACAATGCACATGTGCAACGGAGGCTACAGGGGGACTAAGAATGCCGAATTGTTGTCATGCGTATTGCTGAAAGGGTGATTGAAACAGATTCTGTGGTAAATTTGAAGAAATACAGATAATGCATCTCAGGATGTTGGAGAAAGAACATTTATGGACTGAGGCAAATTGTATTGCCCTTTTCAGGAGTTATTTGGGTCAAAATGAATTCAAAGACTTTCTTCTGTGCTGAAAGCTTTAGCTTAGTTGCAGCTGGATCACAATTTCTGTTCCTGGTAGTATTTAGCAAACTGTTAAAAGTGAATGTCACTGCACAGAATTCCAAACATGACTCCAATCAGTCGAGAAAATATCCAAGGGGTATGATGAGTTGTATCCTCTCATGTTGAACAATGCAGCTACAGATACAATGGAGGCACTGATGATAATCTTCCAAGAATCCTTAGATTGTGGAAAATTCTCAGAGGATTGAAAGATTGTGAACATAACACCTTTATTACAAAGATACTTCAATAAAATAGTGAGCAAGTATTGCCAATTTAGGTCAACCTGGGAAGATGTTCATGCCGGCAATGAAAGATGAAATAACAGGGTACTGAGTGTGCTATAACATCCTACAGAGTTAACATCCTTTCAGAAAGGGGAAATAATACTTGACAAACTTGCTACAGTGCTTTGAGAAGGAAACAAACATTACTGACGAAGGAACACCAGTTGATGTCGTACATTGAGATTTCAACAAAGCATTTGATAAGGTACAGCTCATAAGGTGTCTCAAAAGAAAAGAGCCCACGTGTTCAAGAGTAGTATGTTAGGATGGACAGAGGACTGCATCGTACATAGAAGTAGAGTCGTAGCAGCAAGATGGTAACTGACAAGTCATGTACGGCCACAGAGCGAATGCCGCGGATGCCATACACCTCATGTTGACTGGGTTGATTTCGGAAATGGCGTAGGGGATTGCCATGCTTAGGAAAGCTGGGCGGGCTGGGACGACATTCATTGGAGTTTATAAGATTGAAACAAATCTTATTTTTTCAACATTTAAGATGCTGAAGAGGCTTGATAGTGTATATCCGTAGAGATTACTCCCATTGTGAAAGATTTTACGACCAGAGGCCACATTTTCAAATTGGTTGCCTATTAATTTAGGGGAAGAATTACTTCTTTCAGGTTGTAGCAATCTATTGAACACTTTGGCAGAGAAGGTTTTAGAGGTAATGCCATTAATTATATGCTCGGCTGAGATGGCCAGGTTAATTGTTAAATCAAGGAACAACGACAATGAGAAAAGGGTAGTCTTTACAGCGGAAGATACTTCAAGGATCCCCTTATTACTAAAGAATACAGGGAGGAATTAAACACATCACTACCACACCATCACTACCATGAGAGAAGTTGTAGTAGACAATCTAATGGAGTAAAAGCAGATTAGACTCTTTGCCGTGATGGTTTACTTTCTAAGATTCTGAACAATGAGCTTCAGAGTCGGTGTATGCATTGATTGTAATTTCCCAAAAAGTTTTAGATTCGAGAGTAGCATCTGAGGGCTGGAAAAATGCTGATGTGACATTCCTATTTAAAAAGGAGAGAGGCAAAAAGAAGATAACTACAACCGAACCAGCCTAACATCTATTGTTGGAAATATGTGGTGATCAACTGTGAAGTAAATAATAGCAGGACATTTGGAAAATCAGAATCTAATCAAACAGAATCACCACAGCCTGCTGAAAGAGAAATTATGTCTGGCTAATTTGTTTTGGTTTTTGGAGGAAGTTTTGGAAGGAGAATTAATAGAGGAAAACCAGTAAATGTGTTGTGTTTGGACTTGGAGAAAGCATTTGAGAATGTACTCAAAAGTAATAAGCTGAGAGCTGAGGTTTTGAAGGTAGTACATTGCGATGGTTCAGTATGCTTTGCACGTTCTGGAAGGAGAGATCACATCTCGAGTGAAATGCACGAAATGAATATATATTTTGGGGAACTTGGTGGCAATGTGGCAAGTCAGCGCAGAGGGTAAGAGGTGCCATTTGCTTGCTTTTTTTTGCCTGATAGTTCGTAAGCAGTTTTTGTTGAGACAGGGTGAATTGAAGCCATAATCAGGGACCGAGAGGGTGAACCAGGTTCATTGGTTGGTGATCGCTACTGGTTTAAGAATCTATTATCGGTAGCTTTCAGATTGAAAGTAAATCGGAGAAATATTTACAGGCTACAAACTAAAAGACCAGAATGTTTTCAAATCAAATTAAGATCCAAGTAATTGAAATGGAGATGCCAGGCCAGATGATGATTTATTCCTACATGACGGGCGAGTGGTCAGACCCCACACTCCAGCTCAGGGTTGATGAACTGGAATCTCAGTTTCGACCAATCAACAAATCATGTGGGGCAGAGTTACCAGGGAATGCTGTGCTTCAGGAGGCAGTCACACACCTTAGATTAACTAGCTGAAACTCGGTCAGTGGCCAGAGACGTGAGAGTGTGACAAAGAAGAGGGCAGGTGGAAGGATCCAGGATGTAGTGCAGAAGGAACCTTGGCCTTTGATCTTATCGAACAGGTTTGAGATTCTTTCTTCGTGTGTGGATGAGAGTGCAGGGTATAGGGAAGATGAGTAAACTGACTGTAGCACTGTGGTACAGGGGGGACATTCAGGAGGGGATAAAAAGTGAAATGTAGTTATAATCAGAGGTAGTGTAGTTTGGGGAATGAACACTGTTCGTTGTGACTAGGATCGAGAGTCTCGAAAGTAGTGTTGCCTGCCTGGTGCCCAGGTTCAGGATATTCCATCTCGGCTACAAAGGAACTTGAAGTGGGAGGAGTAGAAATCCAGCTTTTGTGGTCCACACAGGTACCATTGATATGGAAGAAAGAGGAAAGAGGTTCTGCTGAGGGATTATGAGCACTGAGGTGCTGAATGAGAAAGCAGAACCAGAATGGTAATAATCTCTGGATTATTATCTGAGCAATTTGGCACGGTGTGAGCATCATTATAGATGCAAATGCATTGTTCAAATGGTGGCATGGCAGAAATGTGTTTGAATTCATGGGACATTGGCATCGGTATGGGGAAGGAGGGAGTCGTTCTGTTGTTATAGGCTCGACGAGAATCATTTTGGGACAAGTATCCTGGCAAAATACAGAGCTCGGTCTTGGGGTAGGGCGTTAAAATAAAAAGTGTGGAGCGGGTGAGCTCAGTTGCATGGAAAATTGTGGAAAGAGTTAGAAGCTGGTAAGTGCTCAGCAAAGTTTCCAGAGCAAGTAATAGGACAAAAAGTATCGAAATGGTCTGGAATCTCACTTCAGCTGCAGCAGATAAGAAGGGTGGCTGTAAATGCCAGACTGAAGATCTTGTATTGAATTGCAGGGAGTGTATGAAACAAAGTGAATGAGTTTGTGGAGCAGATTGAAATTGACAGATACATCACTCTGGGTATCACAGAGAGGTGGTTGTTAGGGGATAAGTGTTGGGAACGAAATATCCAATGATTCATGTCCGATAGAAAGAACAGGCAAGTGGACAGAGATAACAAAGCGTGGAGCTGGATGAGCACAACAGGCCAAGAAGCATCTCAGGAGCGTAAAAGCTGACGTTTCGTGCCGAGACCCTTCTACTTCTGTGTGTTCGTCCTGCTGTGTTCATCCAGCTCCACACTTTGTTATCTTGGATTCTGAAGCATCTGCAGTTCCCATTATCTCCGATACAAATGGACAGAGATGCCAGGGTTGGCTTGTCAGTAAGAAATGAGGTCGCGCTGAAGGAACCACAGCTCTTGTGCTTGTTTATTAATGACTTGGAGGAAAGCGGTGCATGTGCTGTGGCTAAATTTGTAGATGACTGAAAAAATATTTAGAAAGACAAGGCATGGCACAGAAACAGAGATTTACCAGGATGTGACTTGGATCGGAATGTATTAGCTGTAAGGTGGGTTTGGTGGAAATGTTGTGTCGTGATAAATATAATGAGATCAACCATGATCTCAGCGAATGATGGAGGAAATTCAATGGGCCAAATGACTTTTTTTCTGAGTCTTCTTGTTTGACAATGCATTCATGAAGGCGTTTTTTTTTCTCTCTTGGATAAGATTTGAAAATGAAATGTATACGCTTCCTTTTCATCTGGGAATAAATAACTGTTCTGAACGATTTCCATTGACGAATAGCAATCTGACAAGCATCACAATGTAAAGAGATTTTTAGCTTCTTTTTAATTGTAAATGTATTCTTTGGAATTAATTCGGCATATATTATTTACATCTCAGGAAGTATGTTCATCACTGCATCTCAAAAAGTGGTGTGTTGTGTGACAACAGCTTTTTAAAGATCACTTCAATGGTTGTAACACGCATTAAATTACACTGTTGGCCAATCTGTCCATGATTATTTCATTATCTTATGTTTCAAACAGACAAGGAAATATTGGTGATGCAATGAAGAGTTTGATTCTCAAATATAATTGTTGTTATAGCTTCCGCTTGGAAGAAAGATTCACATCAAGTTGACTGGTCAAGTAAATGGGACACTGACTGTGAGTACTTTGAATGTTCGAGTTATTCCTAAAATGAAAGTTATGACCTTGATGATTTCTCTTTCATGCAGATATGAAGAGACTCTTTTAAAATATCCTCTAGGTTAGTGGTTCAGGCATAAAAGTGCAATATGTATATTTAAGTATATACATGTACATGCGTAATCTGAAAAGATAATGAGTATAAATCACTTGTTACAAGGTGAGAATGAGTTATCCAGATAGTAAGAACTGCCAATGTTGGTGTCTGAGATAACACATTGTGGAGCTGGAGTTACACAGCAGGGCAGGCAGCATCAGAGGCTCAACAAAGGTGAGGTTTTGGGTCAGGACCCTTCCTCAGAAATGGAGGGTGGAAGGGAGCTCAGAAACAAACAGTGTGGAGTGGGAGGAGGTGCTGGGGAAGGTAGGTGGGATGGTGATAAGTGAGTACTATCCAGATTGGAACAGATTTCCCCCAGCGGGTATTGAATATGAATTCCAAATCACTCTCAAAATCTTAGTGACTGTTAACATTCATGTTTTTTGTCTGTGTGTTTCAGTAATTGCATGACAGTTTGAATGGTTCTTTGAGAGTGAGGAACCTATGGACTCTCACACACCAAGATGGAATTTAGTTCAAAGAGTGACTTCAAAATCGTTGCTTGCTTTTAAAATCTTGACCATTTTTGCTGTCCAGTTGAATGAATTTAGCTTCATACTGCTTCAATAGGAATTAGTGTTTAATAGGAACATATTTGTGAAACTTACAGTTCCGTAAGTTTTAGCATAAACTGGTGCAGCCTTTCGGTGCTTGCAAAAAGGCTCACCTCTCCGTTAATACCGAAGGAAAATTGGAGTTTAAAAGTAAGTTCACCCGCTGTCAGGGAATGAAATGATAATGTTGACTCAAATAGAATTTTTAAGAAAGTAATATATTTGTGAAACACTAAACTCCAATTAAAATTTGGATCTGCTTGTTTTACACATGGTTGGATATTGGATTCATTTTAAATGAGGGTGAAGATCACTTTAAATCCAGCATATTTGTGAAAAAAAGAAATAGCATGTCAAATAAAATTAACTGCATGACTCTACATAGCCCTATATGTAGAATTTTGTTCTGAACTATGAGACAGTTATGATCCCGTACTCCCTCAGTGCTCATGGCAAGAGTAAGACTCCTGTTTGACGTGCTATGCACTGCATGGAATGGTGGCGACATCAGATTCATTGATGCTTGAGAATCAAAAGAATATGACGATAAGATTTAAAATCAAAATCTCATTGAACACTTCAAGGAATGTATTACAGGAAGGTGGGGAAAGCATGTATGACTAATAGAAGGTGGTGGCACAGATCAAGTAGACCTGTGTGCTAAAACTTATGACAAATTTCACATTGAATGGAACAGTTTAAACAGGCTGGAGGAAGCAGACATGCCAGCTCAAACTTGTTGAATTTGTGCATTCTGTTCGTAAACATCAGCAAAATTGTGGGAAACATGTTTATTCTTTCTCTTTTATTGCACAGAACCATACAATTAGACTGTTTTGATGAGGAACTTAAAGATTAAGAGTCCCGTCCGTTTGACTCACAGTTTGGTACCATAGGTTGGTACGATCTTCGTTGGAGAAGGAAAAGGGATAGAACATAGAACAGTACAGCACAGAACAGGCCCTTCAGCCCACAATGTTGTGCCGACCATTGATCCTCATGTATGCACCCTCAAATTTCTGTGACCAAAAACATCTGGATGTTCCAGATAGAGAAAATAGTCAAACCATTTACTACAAAGTCCGTTTCTGGTTAGTATTAATTAATGCAGTTAACATTTTTAGATCGATATGATTGCACAATGGAGTCAATAAGAAAATTCCATCTGATATTCCACAAATTTTAAGTGGATATTAAAGCCGCTGATTTCTTTTTCATGCTGTCTGCTGCTTTTAAGAATGGTTGTCTTACTGTCGAAATGTTTAGCTTTGACTCCATGGCTTCTTCCATTAGCTCACATTGAAACACATGTTTCTTCAGCCAAAAATGTACGTTTACCCGGTGTAGCTCGACCAACCTTCCCCTGTGGTCGTTCCCCTAAAATCCCCTGCGGTCGCTCCCCTGAAAAACAAGTATACCATTTTGGATACTGTTCCGGGGGACGAGTTAGCAGGGGTATGCAGTAGGGTGCAGGTCTCTGGCACAGAGTCTGTCCCTCTTGCACAGAAGGGAAGCGGGGATAGGAAGAGAGTGATAGTCATTGGGGACTCAATAGTTGGAGGGACTGATAGAAGATTTGCCGGGAACGAAAGAGACTGACGATTGGTGTGTTGCCGACCAGGAGCCAGGGTCCGTGATGTCTCGGATAGTGTGTTTAGGGTCCTGAGGGGAGAGGGTGACCAGCCCCAAGTCGTGGTCCACGTAGGCACCAGCGACGTAGGTAGAAAGAGGGATAGAGATGCCAGGCAGGATTTGAGGGAGCTAGGGTGGAAGCTGAGAGCTGGAACAAAGAGCGTGGCCATCTCTGTTTGTCACCCGTACCACGTGATAGCGAGGCAAAGAACAGGGAGAGATTTCAGCTGAAGACGTGGCTGCAGGGATGGTGCAGGTGGGAGGGCTTCAGGTACATGGACAATTGGGGCTCATTCTGGGGAAGGTGGGACCTGGACAAACAGGACGGTCTCCACTTGAACCAGAGGGGCACAAATATCCTGGGTGGGAAATTGGCTAGTGCCATTCGGGTGGATTTAAACGAGCTCAGAAGGGGGATGGGAAACTGAGGTGTAGTCCTAGTACACGGGAGGATGAGCGTAGGGAGGACATGGTCAGGACCTCACTGTCACAGGAGTGTGCTGGCAGACAGCAAGCTGGATTGAAGTGTGACGACTTTAATGCCGGGAGTATCCGGAATAAGTTAGGTGAGGTTGCAGCTTGGATAGGTACCTGGGACTTCGATGTTGTGGCCATTTCGGAGACATGGATAGAGCAGAGTCAGGAATGGATGTTGCAGGTTCCAGGGTTTAGATCTTTGATTAAGGTCTGGGAAGGTGGTAAAAGAGGGGGAGGTGTGGCTTTGTTGGTCAAGGACAGTATAACGGCGGCTGAAAGAACCTTTGAGGACTCGTCTACCGAGGTGGTATGGGCTGAGGTTGCCAAGGAAGGTTTGTCGATTGAGTCAGTATGGGTGGAAGTTCGGAACAGCAAGGCAGCAGTCACCTCACTGGGGGTTTTCTACGGCCCCCAAATAGCAGTTGGGAGATCAAAGAACTCATTGGCCGGCAGATAGTTGAAAAGTGCAAACATAGCAGGGTTATTGTTCAGGGTGACTTCAACTTTTCCAATATAGATTGAAACCTCCTGAGTGCAGATGGTTTGGATGGTGCCGTTTTTGTCAGGTGTGTTCAGGAGGGTTTCCTTACTCAGTACGTGGACAGGCCGACGAGGCGGCCGGCCATTTTGGATTTGGTGCTCGGCAATGAGCCAGGACAGGTGTCAGATATCGTGGTGGGAGAGCACTTTGGCGACAGTGACTACAACAGCCTCACATTTACCATAGCCATGGAAAGGGAAAGGAGCAGTTACCAGGGGAAGATATTTAACTGGGGAAAAGGAAACTATGATGCTATCAGACAGGAGTTGGGAAGTACAGATTGGGAGCAATTGTTCCACAGAAAGGGCACAGCAGACATGTGGAGCTGTTCAAGGAGCAGTTGTTGCGAGTGATGTATGAATTTGTTCCTCCTGAGACAGGTAAGAAGGGGTAAGATTAAGGAGCCTTGGATGACGGGTGCAGAGGTGCTTCTTGTCGAAAAGAAAAAGGCAGCGTACGTAAGGTGGAGGAAGTGAGGGTCTAGCACAGCTTTAGAGTATTACAGGCCTGCTCGGAAGGAGCTCAAAAGATATTGCCTGTACAATTGTTACCTGTTACAACCTTTGCGTCCACGCTTGCTCATTCAATGGTGTCAAGATGCCAGCAGTGAGTGTACCTTCTCCATCCCCTAATGCCGTTAGCTCACACAAGACATAGTCCTTACTTAAAATCTTCTGATCAAACAAAGTTCATTGTTTTGGACATTTTAGTTACCTGTCATGAAACGAAACTGATTCTGACTGGCGTGAACTGCAGTGCAAATGAATATAATCTGCGAAACGAGATTCCTTATGGGCTTGCATCCGCTAGAAATGATTGCTTTTCAAAGACGTTGCATACATACATTTATTTCTCCTATCACCTTAGATTATATTTTTGTTTGTGCGTGTTGTGTGGGTTTCCAGTCAGGCCCATAAACACAGGTTGATGCAGTCACTGTTATAACACGGTATTGAAGGAGAATTTGTGATCTTTGGAGTTTCATTCCAGTGTATGAAGGAGTGCATCATCAAACCACTCCAGATCTCTACTGGTGACTATATTGTTGCAAGTTTTCAAGTGTTACCGATGGTCACATAAAATATGGCCTTTTTGTTGTTGCGCTGTTCATCTTAACTGCACCTTATCTCGTATTTAGGCTTGGAAACAATTTCTATTTTTTTGATTTACTTATTCAAAATCATTTATGATTGTTGTCATGATATCTACGATATGTTATTTTGATTGGACAAAGAGGTTTGGATCTGTCTTACCCCAACTATTAATGGAAATAATGTATGCGCTTATAAAACCCCTTCTGGGCAAGGTAATTGCTCAGTGGTTAGAGCTGCTCATGCACTGGGGAGCCAATTGAGATTCCAGTCTTGGGTAACGATCTGTGTGGAATTGACATGTCCTCCCCGCGTCTGCGAGGGGCTTCCGCCAGGTGCTGCAGTTTCCTCCCATTGTTCAAAGATGTGCAGGTCCTTATATGTGATTTGTGAAGCATTTCTTAAATGTTTCAATCCTGCCAGCATCCAGTGCCTTGGACAAAATAACTGGAGATGAATAAAAGATACTGTGCCTTTTGACACCATTTCCTGCTGGATTTTCATCAATCCTGCTTTATATCGGTGACAACTTCCATGACCTTTTTTGATGCTCTGTCTGAATTGACAGTCTAGTTCCAAATATTTGTTGTGTAGTATTACAAGGTCTCTGTTACAGCATACCCATGAATGCCCACTTCAAAAGATACTTCCATATCATAGAATCCCTACAGTGTGGAAACAAGCCCCTTTTGACCCAACAAGTCCACAGCCACCCTCCAAAGAGCATCTCACCCTGACTCATTCCCCGACCCTTTCCTCAGTAACCCTACATTTCCCATGACTAACACACCTAATCTACACATCCCGAAACACAATGGGCAAGTTTGGCATGGCCCATACAACTAGCCTGCACATCTTTGGACAGTGGGAGGAAACCAGAGCACCCAGCAGGAACCCATGCAGGCATGGGCAGAATGTACAAACTCTGCACAGAAAATCACGCAACGGTGGGATCGAACCTGGGTCCCTGGCGCTGTGAGTCAGCAGTGCTAACCACTGAGCCACCGTGCTGCCCTTGGAGTTAGACAGAGCTTGCTTGTTCTTGGGTGGCCTCAAACTGCCAACCTCCACTTAGTGGCAAAAGTGCTGACCAACTGCACTCATCTTCACTGGTTTTTGCTTTGTATCATTGAATTCAATCCTTCAAACTCTATGATAAATATTTAAATTTCCATTGATATGTGAGCGTTGTTTTTCGTACACAGTAATGGTTTATTATGTTTCATTGGTACATAATGAATATTGTATGTATATGCAAATGGACAAGTTGGTAATGATGCAGTCCACAGACCTGGAGGATAATAACACTGTCCTTCAATCGCCCACGATGCCCTCTGCAAATTGGTAGAAAACAAAAATTTCTTTAAAATTAATCTCTCCTCCCGTCAGTCGATCAAAATTAATTCAGAATTTTGTACAGGCCAATAACTGTAAGATTACACGGGCCTAAACAAAACTACTGGCTCATATTAGTTCAGTAAAGTGAAAGGGCAACAATAGAGGCAGTAGGAACTGCAGATGCTGGAGAATCTGAGATAAGAAGGTGTAAAGCTGGATGAACACAGCAGGTCAAGCAGTATCATCCAGCTCTACACCTTGTTATCTCAAATTCTCCAGCGCCAATTTTCTGAAGTAGGGTCTCGTCCCGAAACATCAGCTTTCTTGCTCCTCTAATGCTGCTTGGCCTGCTGTGTTCATCCAGCTCTCCACCTTGGGCAACAATAGAGTATGTTTTAAGTCACTAGATATGTTACGTGGGTTTGTCTTCCTTAGGGTGGAGTTAGTGGAACCGAAAAAGATGTCTCCCTCACAGCGTTTGTGACAAAAGAGCTGCATTGTTCCTTGGCGGCCTTTCAACAGAAGAATATTCAGAGATTTCACAAGTGGTAAGAATGTCACTTCTTTTACTTCTCTTTATCTCACTTTTTCCAAAATTGGAAAATAGATTTTAGAAATAACATCGAGCTGATGAAGTGTGAAAAGAAGAATAATTCCAAGCAGTGGTGGGAGTTGGTCAGTGAGGTGGGAGGAGTGGATAGGTGGGAGAGAAGGCGGACAGGTCATGGAGGCGGGGATGAGTGGAGGAACTAGTCTTGGGATGAGGCTGGCGGGTGGGGAGATTTTGAGGGTGGCCAAGTCCATATTGAGGCCATTGAGTTGGAAGCTCCCGAGGCGGAATATGAGGTGCTGCTCCTCCAGTTTCTGGGTGGTCTGGTTGTGACACTGGAAGAGGCCCAGGATGGACATGTCGTCCAGGGAATGGGAGGGGGAGTTGAAGTGATGCAATGATTTGGATATGAAAACAGGTGTGGTTAGTAAGTTGCCCAATGATTGAAGGTGTAGTAGCCAGCCAAGGAGGTCACCTCAGAATGCAATGGGACATTGACAAGGGCCAATAAACTGAGGAGTGGCAGATGGAGTTGAAATTAGACAAATGTGAGGTGCTCCATTTTGGAAAGGCAAATCAGGGCAGCACGTATCCACTGAAGGTTGTGGGGAGTGTTGCTTAATAAAGAGACGCTGGAGTGCAGTTTCGTAGTTCCATCAAAGTACAGCCACCGGTAAAAAGGATATTGAGGAGGCATTTGGTGTGCTCGCCTTTATCGGTCAGTGCATTTAGAATAGGAGTTAGGAGATCACTTAGCAGCCATATAGGATGTTGGTTCGGCTGCTTTTGGAATACTGCAATCGCTTTTGGTCTCCTTGCGAGAGGAAGGATGTTGGCGCAACATTGAGGGCCGAAGGGCCTGTTCTGCGCTGGATTGTTGTATGTTGTAAACTTGAAAGGGTTCAGAGAAGATCTACAAGGATGTTACCAGCATCGGAGGTTGAAGGTATACCGTGGGCTTGAACAGGCAGCGATTACTTGGAACTTTGGAGTTCAGGGCTGACCATATAGAAGTTTGTACAATTACGAGGGACGTGGATAGAGCGAACAGCCAAGATCTTTTCCCCGGGTTGCTGGAATCCAAAACTGGAGAGAATAGGTTGAAAATGAGAGAGGGAAGATTTAAAATGGACCGGATTTTTTTCATAGTGGTGCATGTATGGAATGAGCTGCCAGAGGAAGTGGTGGAGGCTTGTACGTTTAAAAGGCATGTGGATGGGTACAATAATAGGATGGGTTGAGAGGAATATGGGCCAAATGCTGGCAAATGGGACTAAATTAATTTAGGATATCTGGTCAACATAGACAAATTGGGCCAAAGGATCTGTTTCCCTACTGTACATCTCTCTGACTCTATGTGTCTTTTTTCTGAACCACGTGGCCCATAATTAGAAAAACTTGAATCAGGATTTGGGAATGTGACAATTCTAATTGGATCTGTTTGATGAAATTAACTCTGTAGGTAATGGTGGTTGAATTATGATTGATCAAATTTGAGTTTATTGCAGCATCTTATAGATTAGAGGAGACACAGGTAATCAAAATTGAAAATCAAAACTTGGTAAAATTTTGCATTGGAAATACATGACCAGCCATTGGAGGAGATTCATGACCATTGCATTCAAGTGAGAACAACAAATGCGATTCAGTGACTCAGTGAAATGGGATGCAGTGACTGAGATAAATGGGATGCAGTGACTGAGATAAATGGGATGCAGTGGCTGAGATAAATGGGATGCGGTGGCTGAGATAAATGGGATGCGGTGGCTGAGATAAATGGGATGCGGTGGCTGAGATAAATGGGATGCGGTGGCTGAGATAAATGGGATCCGGTGGCTGAGATAAATGGGATGCGGTGGCTGAGATAAATGGGATGCGGTGGCTGAGATAAATGGGACGCGGTGGCTGAGAGACCGGGGACGCGGTGGCTGAGTGACCGGGGACGCGGTGGCTGAGTGACCGGGGACGCGGTGGCTGAGTGACCGGGGACGCGGTGGCTGAGTGGAAACGGGACGCGGTGGCTGAGTGGAAACGGGACGCGGTGGCTGAGTGGAAACGGGACGCGGTGGCTGAGTGGAAACGGGACGCGGTGGCTGAGTGGAAACGGGACGCGGTGGCTGAGTGGAAACGGGACGCGGTGGCTGAGTGGAAACGGGACGCGGTGGCTGAGTGGAAACGGGACGCGGTGGCTGAGTGGAAACGGGACGCGGTGGCTGAGTGGAAACGGGACGCGGTGGCTGAGTGGAAACGGGACGCGGTGGCTGAGTGGAAACGGGACGCGGTGGCTGAGTGGAAACGGGACGCGGTGGCTGAGTGGAAACGGGACGCGGTGGCTGAGTGGAAACGGGACGCGGTGGCTGAGTGGAAACGGGACGCGGTGGCTGAGTGGAAACGGGACGCGGTGGCTGAGTGGAAACGGGACGCGGTGGCTGAGTGGAAACGGGACGCGGTGGCTGAGTGGAAACGGGACGCGGTGGCTGAGTGGAAACGGGACGCGGTGGCTGAGTGGAAACGGGACGCGGTGGCTGAGTGGAAACGGGACGCGGTGGCTGAGTGGAAACGGGACGCGGTGGCTGAGTGGAAACGGGACGCGGTGGCTGAGTGGAAACGGGACGCGGTGGCTGAGTGGAAACGGGACGCGGTGGCTGAGTGGAAACGGGACGCGGTGGCTGAGTGGAAACGGGACGCGGTGGCTGAGTGGAAACGGGACGCGGTGGCACAGTTCAATGAGACTCACTGTCTGAGTGGAAACGGGACGCGGTGGCACAGTTCAATGAGACTCACTGTCTGAGTGGAAACGGGACGCGGTGGCACAGTTCAATGAGACTCACTGTCTGAGTGGAAACGGGACGCGGTGGCACAGTTCAATGAGACTCACTGTCTGAGTGGAAACGGGACGCGGTGGCACAGTTCAATGAGACTCACTGTCTGAGTGGAAACGGGACGCGGTGGCACAGTTCAATGAGACTCACTGTCTGAGTGGAAACGGGACGCGGTGGCACAGTTCAATGAGACTCACTGTCTGAGTGGAAACGGGACGCGGTGGCACAGTTCAATGAGACTCACTGTCTGAGTGGAAACGGGACGCGGTGGCACAGTTCAATGAGACTCACTGTCTGAGTGGAAACGGGACGCGGTGGCACAGTTCAATGAGACTCACTGTCTGAGTGGAAACGGGACGCGGTGGCACAGTTCAATGAGACTCACTGTCTGAGTGGAAACGGGACGCGGTGGCACAGTTCAATGAGACTCACTGTCTGAGTGGAAACGGGACGCGGTGGCACAGTTCAATGAGACTCACTGTCTGAGTGGAAACGGGACGCGGTGGCACAGTTCAATGAGACTCACTGTCTGAGTGGAAACGGGACGCGGTGGCACAGTTCAATGAGACTCACTGTCTGAGTGGAAACGGGACGCGGTGGCACAGTTCAATGAGACTCACTGTCTGAGTGGAAACGGGACGCGGTGGCACAGTTCAATGAGACTCACTGTCTGAGTGGAAACGGGACGCGGTGGCACAGTTCAATGAGACTCACTGTCTGAGTGGAAACGGGACGCGGTGGCACAGTTCAATGAGACTCACTGTCTGAGTGGAAACGGGACGCGGTGGCACAGTTCAATGAGACTCACTGTCTGAGTGGAAACGGGACGCGGTGGCACAGTTCAATGAGACTCACTGTCTGAGTGCAGTGGGACGCTGAGACTGAGTGAGGGAAATGAGATGCATTGGGTAATGAAACGGGATGCAGTGACTGGTGGAAACGGGATGCAGTGACTGGTGGAAACGGGATGCAGTGACTGGTGGAAACGGGATGCAGTGACTGGTGGAAACGGGATGCAGTGACTGGTGGAAACGGGATGCTGTGTCGGAGGTACTGGGAAGGAGTGACTGACTTAATAGGGATGCAGTGCCTGATTGAAATGGGACGCAGTGACTGACTGAAATGGGATGCAGTGACTGACTGAAGTGGGACGCAGTGACTGACTGAAATGGGAGGCAGTGACTGACTGAAGTGGGACGCAGTGCCTGAGTGAAATGGGACGCAGTGCCTGAGTGAAATGGGACGCAGTGCCTGAGTGAAATGGGACGCAGTGACTGAGGTACGTGGGCTGCAGTGCCTGAGTGAAATGGGCTGCAGTGCCTGAGGGATAATGGGATGCAGTGACTGAGGGATAATGGGATGCAGTGACTGAGGGATAATGGGATGCAGTGACTGAGGGAAATGGGATGCAGTGACTGAGGGAAATGGGATGCAGTGACTGAGTGAAATGGGATGCAGTGACTGAGCGAAATGGGATGCACTGACTGAGGACAATGGGATGCACTGACTGAGGACAATGGGATGCACTGACTGAGGACAATGGGATGCACTGACTGAGGACAATGGGATGCACTGACTGAGGACAATGGGATGCACTGACTGAGGACAATGGGATGCAGTGACTGAGTGGAATGGGATGCAGTGACTGAGTGGAATGGGATGCAGTGACTGAGTGGAATGGGATGCAGTGACTGAGTGGAATGGGATGCAGTGACTGAGTGGAATGGGATGCAGTGACTGAGTGGAATGGGATGCAGTGACTGAGTGGAATGGGATGCAGTGACTGAGTGGAATGGGATGCAGTGACTGAGTGGAATGGGATGCAGTGACTGAGTGGAATGGGATGCAGTGACTGAGTGGAATGGGATGCAGTGACTGAGTGGAATGGGATGCAGTGACTGAGTGGAATGGGATGCAGTGACTGAGTGGAATGGGATGCAGTGACTGAGTGGAATGGGATGCAGTGACTGAGTGGAATGGGATGCGGTGACTGAGTGGAATGGGATGCAGTGACTGAGTGGAATGGGATGCGGTGACTGAGTGGAATGGGATGCAGTGACTGAGTGGAATGGGATGCGGTGACTGAGTGGAATGGGATGCAGTGACTGAGTGGAATGGGATGCGGTGACTGAGTGGAATGGGATGCAGTGACTGAGTGGAATGGGATGCGGTGACTGAGTGGAATGGGATGCGGTGACTGAGGGACATGGGATGCGGTGACTGAGGGACATGGGATGCGGTGACTGAGGGACATGGGATGCGGTGACTGAGGGACATGGGATGCGGTGACTGAGGGACATGGGATGCGGTGACTGAGGGACGTGGGATGCGGTGACTGAGGGACGTGGGATGCGGTGACTGAGGGACGTGGGATGCGGTGACGCGGGAAGTGGGATGCGGTGACTGAGGGACGTGGGATGCGGTGACTGAGGGACGTGGGATGCGGTGACGCGGGAAGTGGGATGCGGTGACTGAGGGACGTGGGATGCGGTGACTGAGGGACGTGGGATGCGGTGACGCGGGAAGTGGGATGCGGTGACTGAGGGACGTGGGATGCGGTGACTGAGGGACGTGGGATGCGGTGACGCGGGAAGTGGGATGCGGTGACTGAGGGACGTGGGATGCGGTGACTGAGGGACGTGGGATGCGGTGACGCGGGAAGTGGGATGCGGTGACTGCGTGAAGTGGGATGCGGTGACTGCGGGAAGTGGGATGCGGTGACTGCGGGAAGTGGGATGCGGTGACTGCGGGAAGTGGGATGCGGTGACTGCGGGAAGTGGGATGCGGTGACTGCGGGAAGTGGGATGCGGTGTCTGCGGGAAGTGGGATGCGGTGTCTGCGGGAAGTGGGATGCGGTGTCTGCGGGAAGTGGGATGCGGTGTCTGCGGGAAGTGGGATGCGGTGTCTGCGGGAAGTGGGATGCGGTGTCTGCGTGAAGTGGGATGCGGTGTCTGCGTGAAGTGGGATGCGGTGTCTGCGTGAAGTGGGATGCGGTGTCTGCGTGAAGTGGGATGCGGTGTCTGCGTGAAGTGGGATGCGGTGTCTGCGTGAAGTGGGATGCGGTGTCTGCGTGAAGTGGGATGCGGTGTCTGCGTGAAGTGGGATGCGGTGTCTGCGTGAAGTGGGATGCGGTGTCTGCGTGAAGTGGGATGCGGTGTCTGCGTGAAGTGGGATGCGGTGTCTGCGTGAAGTGGGATGCGGTGTCTGCGTGAAGTGGGATGCGGTGTCTGCGTGAAGTGGGATGCGGTGTCTGCGTGAAGTGGGATGCGGTGTCTGCGTGAAGTGGGATGCGGTGTCTGCGTGAAGTGGGATGCGGTGTCTGCGTGAAGTGGGATGCGGTGTCTGCGTGAAGTGGGATGCGGTGTCTGCGTGAGGTGGGATGCGGTGTCTGCGTGAGGTGGGATGCGGTGTCTGCGTGAGGTGGGATGCGGTGTCTGCGGGAGGTGGGATGCGGTGTCTGCGGGAGGTGGGATGCGGTGTCTGCGGGAGGTGGGATGCGGTGTCTGCGGGAGGTGGGATGCGGTGTCTGCGGGAGGTGGGATGCGGTGTCTGCGGGAGGTGGGATGCGGTGTCTGCGTGAGGTGGGATGCGGTGTCTGCGTGAGGTGGGATGCGGTGTCTGCGTGAGGTGGGATGCGGTGTCTGCGTGAGGTGGGATGCGGTGTCTGCGTGAGGTGGGATGCGGTGTCTGCGTGAGGTGGGATGCGGTGTCTGCGTGAGGTGGGATGCGGTGTCTGCGTGAGGTGGGATGCGGTGTCTGCGTGAGGTGGGATGCGGTGTCTGCGTGAGGTGGGATGCGGTGTCTGCGTGAGGTGGGATGCGGTGTCTGCGTGAGGTGGGATGCGGTGTCTGCGTGAGGTGGGATGCGGTGTCTGCGTGAGGTGGGATGCGGTGTCTGCGTGAGGTGGGATGCGGTGTCTGCGTGAGGTGGGATGCGGTGTCTGCGTGAGGTGGGATGCGGTGTCTGCGGGAGGTGGGATGCGGTGTCTGCGGGAGGTGGGATGCGGTGTCTGCGGGAGGTGGGATGCGGTGTCTGCGGGAGGTGGGATGCGGTGTCTGCGGGAGGTGGGATGCGGTGTCTGATGGAAATGGGTGTATACAGTTGTATAGGGTGCTGGTGAGGCTTGGTGTGGAGTAGTTTGTACAGTTTTAGTCTCCTCACTTGAGAAAGGATGTACTGGCACTGGAGGGGGTGCGAAGGAGGTTCACGAGGTTGATTCCAGAATTAAAAATGTTGCTGTCTGGGGAGAGATTGAGTAGACTCCGATTGCAGTCACTGGAATTTAGAAGAATGAGGGGTGATCTAATAGAAACTTTTAAAATTATGAAACAAATGGATCGGAAATTGTTTCCACTGATGGGCGAAATTCCAACTTGGGGGCACAGCCTCAAAATAAGTGTGAACAGATTTAAAACTGAGTTGAGGATGAGCTTCTTCATCCAAAGGGTTGTGAATCTGTGGAATTCTCTGCCCACTGAAACAGTTGAGGTTCCCTTGTTGAATGTTTTGAAAGCCAAAACAGATAGATCTTTGAACAGGAAAGGAATTGAGGGTTATGGTGAATGGGAGGGTAAGTGGAGCTGAGTCCGCAAAAAAGATCAGCGGAACGAGCTGGAAGAGACAGATGGCCTACTCCTGTTTTATTTCTTATGTCCGTACGTCCTTAGATTGCCATCCTTGTCATTCCTCCTTCCCTGGAATAGGCCAGATCTGAACGCTGATCAGTAGGTCTTTAAATAACTCCCACGTATCAAATGTTGACTTGTTCAATAAAAGCTCCTCCCAATTAATACTGCTCAGCTCCTACCTAACACTGATGTAATTTTCCCTCCCCCAATTTCGTCCCTTCCCACAAGGTCCTGATTATCCATGGCTGTCTTAAAATGTAAGGAGATACGATCGCCCATTTAAGAAGCTCCTGGTTCACTGTTTTTCCCAAGTGGGAATCAGCTACAGGCTTTCTTGTTCCACGATGGGGGAGGAAATGGCCTCGTGGTATTATTGCTGGACTGTTAATTCAGAGACTGAGATAACATTCTGGGGACCTGTGTTCAAATCCCAGCACAGAAGATGGTGGAATTTGAATTCAATATAAAAGAAAATCATGAATTAAGAATATAATGATGACCATGAATTCATTGCCAAATGTCAGAAAAACTCACCTGGTTCACTGATGTGCTTTCGGCAAGGAAACTGCCACCCTTACATGATCTGGCCTACATGTGACTGCAGACCCACAGCAATATGATTGACTTTGAACTGTCCCCTGGGCAATTAGGGATGGACAATAAACACTGCGTAGCTCGGGATGTCCTCCTCCCATTAACAAATAAATAAAATTGGATTCTAGATCTTCCGATCCAAGATCGTTTCTTGCTCTCATACTAATTTCTTCGCTTACAGTCACTTTCCCTCCTGCCTGTCTTTTTGGAGTGCCGTATAGCCCTGCGCACTTAGCTCCAGTGTTGATCTCCTTGTAACCATGTCTTTGTAATAGCTATAAAATCATGCCCGTCAACCTAGAAATGTGCTATTAATTTGTTGATTTTGTTCTGAATACAATGAGCACGCAAGCAAAGAGCCATGAATTTAGCTTTATCACTTGATTTCACCTCTTGACACTATTTACAGCTGTTTTCTGTTTGTACATGCTGTCTTTTCCAGTAGCACGCTGAGTATTGTTATCCCGATAGTTCTTTCGTATCAGTCCGTGTGTATTCCTGGGCGAATGTGCTCGTGTGGTCTCAGGAGTTGCGGAGGTCACGGCTCTGGGACAGCCGTTTCATCGCTCTATGCTGCAGGTAAGAAGAAAAGAAAATCTCTTGCTCTGAGCTCTGCAAACCTGGGCAATGTCAAAAGGGAAACAAGGTCAAAAGAATTTCAACAAGAATCTCAAAATTAACTGCTGAATTCATATCAACATTACGGGCATCGCCCAACTTAGTGGCCACAACATCCCACTTTCTATTCTTCACAAACAATCCAAAGGCTGAAGTATCCGTATCCCTCTTAACTTTTATGGTTTTTGAGCTAATTTCTTGTTTCTAACTTGTGCATATTTGTGGTGCCTTATGACTTCTTGCATTTAGCAATTGATAAAACTCACTCTCTCACGAGTTCAGGAGAAGCTAGTTTTATAGAATCCCCAGTGTGGAAACAGGCCACTCAGTTCAACAAGCCCACAGCAACCCTCCAAAGAGCATCCCACCTAGACCCATCCCCATTCCCCTACTCTATCCCTGTCAGCCTGCATTTCCCATGGCTAATGTACCTAACCTAGACATCCGTGGGCACTGTGGGTAATTCAGCATTGCCAATCCACCTAACCTGCACATCTCTGGACTGTGGGAGGAAACCAGAGCACCCAGCAGAAACCCACACAGACAAGGGGAGAATGTGCAAACTCGACACAGACAGTCATCGGAGGCTGGAATGGAACTCAGGTCCCTGGTGCTGTGAGGTAGCAGTATTAACGACTGAGTCACCGTGTCACCCTGAGTTATCTTGACTCCTTCTGAAACATAGGAAGGTATCCACAAGACAAAGATCCTTTTTAGTCAGCTTAATTCATACCAACTGAGGTAGATCTAGTTGGGTGTGTAAAGAAGGGGAGTCTTTCACGAGGGAACTTAACAATTTGGGAGACTCAGTCACCGAGGGAGCCTGACCCGAAGACTGGTCAAAACAATAATGATTCGATATGAATTAGTTAGAATGCAGCTGTTAACAGTAATCCTCCATCCCTATGTGGGAGCGAGATTTAACATTCAAAATCAAAACTGAAACTCTTGAACAAGGTCGTTCAAAACAGCCAGTTCTCTGATTGAGGTTGTGAACTTGCTCGCCGAGCTGGCTTCTTCTCATTCAGACGTTTCGTCACCATGATCGGTGACATCATGGGTACAGCCTCCAATGAAACGATGTTATTCTACTCTGTCTGGAATTGACACTGTCCGGTCTGTTACCATGAGTACTGTCATTTCCGGTTTTGATCTGTATGGGTTTGTGTGTGGGGGTCCAATTGTATCTGTTTGTTGGTTGCATTATGGGTGGAGAATCACGCCTCTCAGAGGACACTGCGACAAGGTAACCGTAGTAGCCCAAGCCAAGCATAGACACGCACAGGAATTCCGAGAGGCATGGTTCTGCACCCGTTCTCCAGCCTCACATTCTTGGTCTCTTCAGTCTGAATATGATCACTCAACCATATCCTTGATGACAAACAATAGAGTCTTACTTCCCAAAATCTACAAACAGGACTGTCCAGACAGATCGATTTGTTCTAATGATATCATCTTCTGCTGGAGGGATTCCGAAATGTCTGCATTCTTCCTCAACTGAGCATTCCTTGCATTCGTGGTTGACAGAGCTGTCAGCCACGTCCATTGTGCTGCAGGGTTCCCAAGCGGAATATGAGTTGCTGTTCCTGCAACTTTGGGGTGGCATCATTTGTGGCACTGCAGGAGGCCCATGTTCAGTTTGGTTATGACTTTTGAGGAACGGATGGTCCCTTTGAGATTGAAATTGGAGAAAGATTTCAGGATTTTTTCATGTTCTTGTCTTTCTGTTATGCCCCTAGGAAAAAAGCAATGAAAGTGCCGTTAATGTTTTGCACGGCGAGCTGCTGCACACTAACCGGTCTCACACCATTACCATCACCTTGCCCTTGTGAAGGCAGATATGGATAAGGTTCTCAAAGCTGATAGAAGATTGAAACCACTCTAATCCTGTGACGATGGTAAGTTTCCCTTCTTTAAAAAAAAATGCTTGCAGCTGAATTCGCATAATATAGAGCACAGTGGCTCTGGTTAACACCACTGTCTCAATTCCACCCTTTGGTGACTTTCTGTGTGGAGTTTGCACATTCTCTATGTGCCTGCATGGGTTTTCTCTGGGTGCTCGAGTTTGCTCCCACAGTCAAAAGATGTGCAAGGTCGGTGGATTGGCCGTGCTAAATTTCCCAAGGTGTTCAGTGATGTGTAGGTTAGGTGAGTTATAGGTGGATGGGTCTGGGTGGGATGCTGTGAGGGGCAGTGTGGACATGTTGGGCTGACTGACCTGTTTCCACACTGTAAGGGTTCTCTGATTCATGATTCCATGATTTTACTGAGCGCAAAGGTACAATATTGACTCGTCATATTTGTCTCACCTCTTTACACATTGATAAGAAAGCTTTAATGTCAGTTTCTATGCATTTGCAACTTGTCTGCTGTCTCTGACAAGGCTGACGATATCTCCTTCTCGAATGCACATCCCCTGTCCCCCAACACTGAGAGGTGACACTTGCTTTTCATTTAGTACAATAAAAAAAACAATAGCCTCCATATTACATCCAGCGGCTTCTCTTAACACTCACACACTGTTCTTTTTTTCCTCCAGGTATTGACCACCCATCATTTCTAATTCCTCATCTCATCTCTCTCTCATGCGCTCTCTCTCTCTCTCTCTCTCTCTCATGCGCTCTCTCTCTCTCTCTCTCTCCCTCTGTCTCTCTCTCTCTCCCTCTGTCTCTCTCTCTCTCCCTCTGTCTCTCTCTCTCTGTCTCTCTCTCTCTCTGTCTTTATCTCTCCTCTCCCTGTTCTCCCCCATCACTTCACTCACAGGCACCAACAGAGGTTCACAGTCACACTATGTTGCACATGCATATTCTGTCCCTCATGCACAAACACACTACACACACACAAAAAAAAGTCAGGAACACAGTCTCTCACGAACACACTCTGTCACATTCTCACTCATTCATACTCCATACCGTCACACAGTCGTACACGGTCTTGCACACATTCTGTGGCACACTTGCATGCACTGTTGCAGGATCTTTTGCCAATGCTCTCACTCTCAAGTACACACATACTACCACAAATCTCTCCCTCACACACTTAGGTTTGCAAATTCACTTGCTGTCAAGCTCACTCACACTTACAGACACACTCACTCCCTCATGCATGCTGTAACACTCCCTTCTTGTGCTAACTCCCTTTCACACACTCTCAAGCACAGTCACTGGCACACACATTCTGTCGTGCGCACACACACACTTTCATGCACTGTCTTTGCACTCTTGAGCACAATCATATGCTCACCTCTCTCTTGCACACAGTCAATTTGATTTGAGTCAGAGATAATGGGAGCTGCAGATGCTGGAGAATCCAAGATAATAAAATGTGAGGCTGGATGAACACAGCAGGCCAAGCAGCATCTCTGATGAAGGGTCTTGGCCCGAAACGTCAGCTTTTGTGCTCCTGTGATGCTGCTTGGCCTGCTGTGTTCATCCAGCCTCACATTTTATTATCTTGATTTGAGTCATAATTGTCACATGTGCCCAGGTACAGTGAAAAGTTTTCTTCTGCATGCAGTATAGACAGGTCATATCATACAAGGCGCATTAGTGAAACGGAACATAGTGACAGCTACAGAGAAGATGCACAGAGAGCAAGATCAAAATTAGATTTAAGCTTTTCAGTGTCCTATTCAGATGTCCAATAACAGCAGTGAAGAAGCTGTTCTTGAATCTTTTCACGCATGTATACAAACTTTTTTTACATCTTCCCTTCAGAAAAAGGGAGAAGAGAGTGTAATTGGCGGGTGAGAAGGGCCTTTTATTATGTCAGTTTCTTTCCCGAGGCAGCGGGAAATAGAGGTGGAATCAACGAATGGAAGGCTGGTTTGCATGATGGACTATGCTGTGTTCATGACTCTGCAGTTTCTTGTGATCTTAGGAAGAGCTGTTGCCAAACCATGCTGTGACATGCATCCAGATAGGATGCTTTCTCTGGTACATGAATGAAAGTTGACCTTGCGGACACTCCAAATTACCTTAGCCTGCTGGGGAAATAGAGACATTTGGTGTGCTTTTTTGCCCATTGCGACGATCTGGGTGGACCAGGAGAGATTGTTGGTGATCGACACTCTCAACTATCTCCACCTCAGCAACATCTCTCTGTGTCTGATGCAGGCGCTCACACACTCACATTCTGTCACCTATTCTGTCTGTCTGTCTCTCCCTCATCGCCCATCTCTCTGTCTCGCTCTCTCTCTCTCTGTCTCGCGCTCTCTCTCTCTGTCTCGCGCTCTCTCTCTCTGTCTCGCGCTCGCTGTCTCTCTCTCTCGCGCTGTCTCTCTCTCTCGCGCTGTCTCTCTCTCTCGCGCTGTCTCTCTCTCTCGCGCTGTCTCTCTCTCTCGCGCTGTCTCTCTCTCTCGCGCTGTCTCTCTCTCTCGCGCTGTCTCTCTCTCTCGCGCTGTCTCTCTCTCTCGCGCTGTCTCTCTCTCTCGCGCTGTCTCTCTCTCTCGCGCTGTCTCTCTCTCTCGCGCTGTCTCTCTCTCTCGCGCTGTCTCTCTCTCTCGCGCTGTCTCTCTCTCTCGCGCTGTCTCTCTCTCTCGCGCTGTCTCTCTCTCTCGCGCTGTCTCTCTCTCTCGCGCTGTCTCTCTCTCTCGCGCTGTCTCTCTCTCTCGCGCTGTCTCTCTCTCTCGCGCTGTCTCTCTCTCTCGCGCTGTCTCTCTCTCTCGCGCTGTCTCTCTCTCTCGCGCTGTCTCTCTCTCTCGCGCTGTCTCTCTCTCTCGCGCTGTCTCTCTCTCTCGCGCTGTCTCTCTCTCTCGCGCTGTCTCTCTCTCTCGCGCTGTCTCTCTCTCTCGCGCTGTCTCTCTCTCTCGCGCTGTCTCTCTCTCTCGCGCTGTCTCTCTCTCTCGCGCTGTCTCTCTCTCTCGCGCTGTCTCTCTCTCTCGCGCTGTCTCTCTCTCTCGCGCTGTCTCTCTCTCTCGCGCTGTCTCTCTCTCTCGCGCTGTCTCTCTCTCTCGCGCTGTCTCTCTCTCTCGCGCTGTCTCTCTCTCTCGCGCTGTCTCTCTCTCTCGCGCTGTCTCTCTCTCTCGCGCTGTCTCTCTCTCTCGCGCTGTCTCTCTCTCTCGCGCTGTCTCTCTCTCTCGCGCTGTCTCTCTCTCTCGCGCTGTCTCTCTCTCTCGCGCTGTCTCTCTCTCTCGCGCTGTCTCTCTCTCTCGCGCTGTCTCTCTCTCTCGCGCTGTCTCTCTCTCTCGCGCTGTCTCTCTCTCTCGCGCTGTCTCTCTCTCTCGCGCTGTCTCTCTCTCTCGCGCTGTCTCTCTCTCTCGCGCTGTCTCTCTCTCTCGCGCTGTCTCTCTCTCTCGCGCTGTCTCTCTCTCTCGCGCTGTCTCTCTCTCTCGCGCTGTCTCTCTCTCTCGCGCTGTCTCTCTCTCTCGCGCTGTCTCTCTCTCTCGCGCTGTCTCTCTCTCTCGCGCTGTCTCTCTCTCTCGCGCTGTCTCTCTCTCTCGCGCTGTCTCTCTCTCTCGCGCTGTCTCTCTCTCTCGCGCTGTCTCTCTCTCTCGCGCTGTCTCTCTCTCTCGCGCTGTCTCTCTCTCTCGCGCTGTCTCTCTCTCTCGCGCTGTCTCTCTCTCTCGCGCTGTCTCTCTCTCTCGCGCTGTCTCTCTCTCTCGCGCTGTCTCTCTCTCTCGCGCTGTCTCTCTCTCTCGCGCTGTCTCTCTCTCTCGCGCTGTCTCTCTCTCTCGCGCTGTCTCTCTCTCTCGCGCTGTCTCTCTCTCTCGCGCTGTCTCTCTCTCTCGCGCTGTCTCTCTCTCTCGCGCTGTCTCTCTCTCTCGCGCTGTCTCTCTCTCTCGCGCTGTCTCTCTCTCTCGCGCTGTCTCTCTCTCTCGCGCTGTCTCTCTCTTCCTCCCCCACCCCCCAACCTCTCTGGCTCTCTCCCTCTCCCTCTCCCTCTCCCTCTCTCTCTCTCTCTCTCTCTCTCTCTCTCTCTCTCTCTCTCTCTCTCTCTCTCTCTCTCTCTTTTTCTCACACACCAACTCATTGCTCAGTATTCCATGGTATCTGAATTGTTGGAAGTATTAACTTAGACTGAGCGTGGATTTTCTCCCAAATTAGTTATGACAAAGCCGAACCAATTCTGCCTGGAAGAAGAAAGGCAGGAGCCATAATAATTAGGGATTGTTTTGCTAGAGGAACCGTGCTGTGATATGCATCCAGATAGGATGCTTTCTGTGGTACATCAATGAAAGTTGCCCTTGTGGGCACACGCAATTGCCTTAGCCTCCTGTGAAGTAGAGACAACGGTGTGCTTTTTTGCTCATTGCGATGATGTGGATGGACCACTGAACTAATCTAAGCCCATCCCCCTACACGATCCCATTATCATCCATATGCTTATCCGAGGACTGTTGAAATGCCCCGAATGTGGCTGAGCTAACTGCATTGTCTGGCAGGGGGTTCCACATCCTTACCACTCTCTGAGTAAAGAACCTGCCTCTGATATCTATCTCAAATCTATTATCCCTCACTGTTAAGCTGTGCCCCCGAATACAAGCTGACGTCATCATCCTCGGAAAAAGACCCACACTGTCCACCCTGTCTCATCCACTGATCATCTTGTATGTCTCTATTAAATCCCCTCTGAACCACCTTCTCTCCAATGAGTACAGACCCAAGTCCCTCAGCCTTTCTTCAGAAGACCTTCACTCCGGACCAGGCAACATCTCCTCTGCACCTTTTCCAATGCTTCCACATCCTTCCTGTAATGGGGCGACCAGAACTGTACGCAATATTCCAAATGAGACCGCACCAGTTTTTTGGACAGTTGCTCTGGATCTCAATCCCACTGCCAATAAAACCTAAAACACCGGAAGCCGCCTTCACAGCACTATCAACCTGGATGGCAATTTTCAGGGATCGACATAGATGGACACCCTCTGCACAGCAACACTACCAAGAATCTTTCCATTGACCCAATATTCTGCCTTCCTATTATTCATCCCAAAGTGAATCACCTCACATTTATCCGCATTGAACTCCATCTGCCACCTTTCTGCCCAATTCTGCAGTTCATCCAAGTCTACCTGTCACCTGCAACATTCTTCCACATTGTCCACCACTCCACCGACTTGAGTGTCATCTGCAAACTTACTAACCGATCTCCCAATGCCTCCGTCCAAGTCATTTATTAAAATGACAAACAGCAGTGGTCCCAAAACAGATCCTTGAGACAAACCAGAAGTCACCAGACTCCAGGCTGAATATTTTCTATCAAACACCAATGGTTGCCGCCTTAGCCAAAGCCAGTTTCTAATCCAACCTGCTAAATCTCCCTCAATCCCATGTCTCCATGTTTTCTCCAATAGCCTACCATGTGGAACCTTATCGAAGGCTTTACTGAAGTCCATGTCCACCACGTCAACTGCCCGACCCTCATCCACGTGCTTGGTCACCTTCCAAAATTACTCAATGAGGCTTGTGAGACACGACCTGCCCTTGACACATCCATGTCGACTATCTCCCATCAAATTGGTGCTTGCTCGATGACTATAAATCCTATCTCTTATAATCCTTTCCAAAACTTTTCCTGCAACAGACGGAAGGCTCACTGGGTTTATAATTACCTGGATCATCTCTACTGCCCTCTTTGAACAAGGGCACAACATTTGCAACCCTCCAGCCTTCTGGTACTAAACCTGTAGACAATGAGGATTCCAAGATCAAGGCCAAAGGCTCCGTCACCACCTCCGTAGCCTCCCAGAGAATCTGAAAGTTTCGAAGGATGCTGCGTTGTATCCGGAGGTTGGTGGGGTGGTACGTTAGGACGAGGGAGACTTTGTTTTGGTTGTTGTTGCGGGGTGGGGTGAGAGGGATTTGTTGCAGGAAATGCTGGAGACACGATCGAGGGCGTTATCAACCACAGAGCGGGGCAAGTTGTGGTCCTTGAAAAATGAGGACATCTGAGATATACAGGAATAGAATACCTCATCCTGTGAGTGCAGATGCAGAGGCAAAGGAATGGGGAATAGGGGATGAATTGTTGCAGGAATATGGTGGGAGGAGGTGTAATCTTGGTAGCTGTGGGAATTGGTGGAGTTGAAATGGATATTTGTTTCTCAGTGGTTGGAAATAGAGTGGTCCAGGTAGGAGAGAGAGGTATCAGAGATTGTCCAGGTTAACTTCAAGTTCGGGAGGAAGGTGTTGGTGAAGTGGATGAACTGTTCGAGCCCCTTGTGGGAACACGAGGCGGTGCCGATACAGTCATCAATGTAACGGAGGAAGAGGTGGGGTTGAGGGCCAGTGTAGGTACGGAAGAGGGAGCGTTCCATGTAACCTACAAAGAGGCAGGCATAGCTTGGGCCCATTTGGCTACCCTGGCCACCCTCTTTGACTGCAGGAAGTGGGAGGAATTGAAAGAGAAACTGTTGAGGGTTGTTCAAGGACCGGAACTTACCCCTCCTCAGTGGTCAAAAACACCCTCGACCGTGTCACCCGCGTTTCCCACAACTCATCCCTCTCACCCGCACCCCATAATAACTACCAAAACAGTGTCCTCGTCGCCCTCACGTACCACCCCACCAACATCTGGATTCAATGCGTCGTCCTCCGACCCTTCTGCCATCCGCAATCCGACCCCACCACCAAAGACGTTTTTCCCACCACCCTTAGGTGACCCCCTTATCCGCTCCACACTCCCCTCTAGCACTCCCGACACCCAGCACTTTTCCCTGCATATCCATAAATGTTGTCATCAAAACGTTTAAAATTCACTGGTCCCGATACCTCCCCCCCCATCCCAGGCCCCAGGAAGAATTTCCTCAGCAAACAGATGTTTACCTGCACATCTGCTAATGTGGTAGACTGTATCCACTGTTGCCATTGTGGCCCCCTCTACATCGGGGAAACCAAACAGGTTTGGGGACCGCTTCGCCTGTGCTCAGTTTGCACTAAAGAACTGCACCTCCCAGTCGTGAACTGTTTCGACTCTCCCTACCAATCCTCAGGTAACATGTCCATCCTGGGCCTCCTGCAGTGCCACAACGATGCCACCTGAAGGTTGCAGGAGCAGCACCTCATATTGCGCTTGGAAACCCTGCACTCCATGGTATCAATGTGGACTTCACAAGCTTCAAAATCACCCCTCCCCTTCCCGCATCCCAAAACCAGCCCATCTATCCCATCCTGCCACCTCAAACCCCACCCCCATTTCCTTCCTCCTAACCTCTTCCCGCCCCAGAGACCTGTTCGTCCTCCCCGGACTGACCTCTCCCCTCCCTACCTCCCCACCTACATTCACCTCTGCTGGCTCCATCCCCACCTCTTTAACTTGTCTGTCTCCTCTCCACCTATCTTCTCCTCTATCCATCTTTGATCCGCCTCCCCCTCTCTCACTATTTATTTCAGAACTCTCTCCCCCTCCCCCTTTTCTGATGAAAGGTCTCGGCCCAACATGTCAGCTTTTGTGCTCCTCAGATGCTGCTTGGCCTGCTGTGTTCATCCAGCTGCACACTTTGTTATCTCTACATCTCTTAACAACCTCATTAAGTGAGTTCTAGAGCGAACCATGCAGGGTAGACTTTGGGTTTATCATTCTAACTTGCCAGTCCTGAAAGATGAAAGTTGGTTTGTGTTGGATGTTTGTCTCATAGCTACGAAAGATACACTGAAAGGATTTTTCAAATCTTTTGTTGAGAATTGTACCCATTTAGTAAAGCTTCCTTGGTAGTGACAAATTTCAAATATCTGCGAAATTTTATTTGGCTTTGGATTGGTTCTCTGTGATTCTCTGTTCATGGCTCCACGACCTGCTAGCTAATTACAGAATTTATCATTGATGTGCTTCAGTCTTATATATCCCAATTTCAGGAGAAAGTCCAGAGAGACCTTTTAAAGGAAAGGGGTTTAGAAAGAAAATCTATCGATCAAAATCATGAACAGTTGATAAATTATTTGCACTTCATATTTCCAGAACCTACCCCGGAAGAGAGAGCCCAGAGAATTGCCAAAGCTGTCCGCAAACAGTCAACAGAAGTGAAGGAAAATTGGGAGCAATTGAAAACCCGTGCGAGCAACTGGCAGAAACAGGTGGAAAAGGCGTTGGAGAAACTTCAAGAACTGCAGAAAGCGCTGGATGATCTTGAGGCTCATGTGATAACAGCTGAGGGGGTCCACACTGATTGGCAACCTGTGGGTGACCTGCTTCTTGACTCATTGCAGGATCACATTGATAAAACCACAGTAAGTGCAATTACATTACACTTCACTTATGAACAGATGTAACCAGAATGTTGTATCGAGACGATCAGTAATATGAGTATTCAGTAATATTGATTGAATGGTTGTTAACTGAATTTGCAAATTAAAAGTTAGTTGAGCATGCCTTCTGATGATATCACAACATGAATATCAGTATAATTGAGGATTCTATTAGTCAGTGACATCAGCTGAGTTATCTGCTTGTTGCCATGTTATCAGGGTTAAAGGTAAAGTCTTAGCACGCCATTTGGCGACTCCTTAGAGAGAGACAACTGGTTATGATTTAACCTGAAGATCACCACGCCTCAGCCAAGTAGAGCGGTTGAGGCGAAGACCCTTTGTGGTCAGCTCACTGGTATGGCAATTGAGCCCTCTCTGCAGGGCATCACTCTGCATCACAAACCAACTGAATTTGAATAGAGTTTAGGATTGGAGAGCAATCCATGCAATTATTTTTTTTAATGAATGTTTCTCACTGGGACTTTCTCACCGGCAAACTTTTTAAAAGCCAGCTCAGCCATACAGGCGAGATCAGTTCCTGATCTCAGCTGAATTTTTTGACCTGGGGTGGGTCAGCGTTAGGAGTTCAGTGATTGGAATGAATTCTCATGAAGTTAGCGAGAGGGATACTACACGTGAATAGATCGATGTTTTGAGAAGAGGATGAGATATGAGCAAAAGTTTAATTGATGTGGAAGACCAGCCACAATCATCATCGACGGTGGAGCATGCTTGAGCGGCCATGCAACATTGTGCTGCCGCTATTTGACTTGTTCTGTGGAAAGGAAGGAAAATGGTCCAAGTGTCAAAAATGATGAAGACCACATCATTCTACAACCTCAAAATTTGATTGTGTTCAGCATATTATCACTCCTGGTACCCCTAAATCCTGGTCTATCATCTCAGCAGCTCGACTCTGCCCATAAGCTGGTTAGATGTGACATTTTTGAGGGATCTTCCCAAGTCTGAAAATCATTTTTGTTTTTGTAGAATCAGAGTTGGCCAGTGTGGAAGGAGGTCGTTTGGCATATCATAGCTCTTTGAAGTAACTCCCCAATTCGTCCCCCTCTGCTTGGCAATGACTTGAACCACTTATAAAATCTCTTTAATGGAGGGAAACTTTGAAGGCGTCTGAAAGGAGTATTCACAATCCCAGAATACAACTGAGCCTTATTAAGTTGTTAGTTCTGACGGTCAAGAGCTTGATGAAAGAGGATTGTTTTAAAAAGTGCCTTAAAAGAGAAAACGTACAGAGGCTAAGAGGTGTAGGAAGTTAGCGAGTTTTGAGAAGATTTGTTGCTCGGGTTGAGGTTCGGGATGTGAGTTTGCTCGCTGAAGGTGTAGGAAGTCTCTTCTTGGGTTTGAAGCCGACACAATTAAATGTTTGGCAACTAGTAGTGGGCCGTTTAAAATCAAGAGTGGGCAAGAGGACATAATTAGACGAGTGCAGATATCCTGAAGTATGGTTGGACTGGTGGAGATTACGAAAATAGCGATAGGCATAGCCAAGGAACGATTTGTAAACAAAAATGAGAATTTAATAAAATTACTGTTAATAGTATCAGTCAGGTCGAAAGTACAGAGAAGAGGATTTGGTTCAAGGTGAGACTCGGGCAGTGGAGTTTTAGACGACGTCAAGTTTTCAATGGGCAAATGTGGGACTCCAACAGGGAATGCATTGGAATTGTCAGGTCCAGAAGTGAAGTAGTTCCAGATGAAGGTTTCACTGCTAATGAGCCAAGACAAGAGACAGGTAGGCAGAATTGAAAAGATGTTAAGAGACAGCTTTAGGGATTGCATGAATGTGTGGTCGGACGTTCATCATGGGATAAACAAGATGCGAAGGTTGTGCTGAGACAAGCGTAATATTACATTGTTGCCAAGGCGGAGTAATGCAATCAGTAGGTCGTGAATAGAGATTGGTGTGGGGACCACAAAGTGGTCTTCCCAGTTTTAAATTGTTATCTCTACATAGTTGCACAACTTAATGTTCTGTTCAAAAGGCATTACTGACAAGGAAACAGAAGTTAGCCATTTGTTTACTTGTCAATATATCTTGATTTTTCCACCATGTTCTCCAGTTAATAACACAAGATGTGCACTGTACGAACTGAACTGTTCAAACCTTAAAAGGAGATGTTAAAATTGTGGAATATAAAGTTAAATTTATTTCTTTGAAAATTTGAATAAATTACATGAAGGTTTGACCAAGACTGCAAGGAATTAGATGGAACATGAGATGAATAAAACAAGCAGTAGTAAGGTGGTATTAGCTGGACATTCCTGAAGAAAGAGAACGCAGCCAACCTTTCTTCCATCAGGGGGATTAATTGTGTGGTGTCAGACACAGTCGATTCAATCATTCCTTCTGTCTTTACTGTCTGACTGGACTGTGGTTGTAATATTTCCTTTTTTAAACGCTCAAGGTTAGACATACTTCACTTGACATTCTCATTTTATAAATTTTAAGAAGTTGACTTATTGTCAAGTCACGGTAGGATTGAAGACACATTCTGTAAGTGTTTGAAGTCAGAAGTCACATGACACCAGCTTATAGTCCAACAGGTTCATTTGAAATCACACAAGCTTTTGGAGTGCAGCCCCTTCATCAGGTGCAGTTAGTGAGGTGACCACAGAGAGACACAGCTTATAAGCAGAGAGATCAAAAGATCATAGAATTGGCGTGAGTGGAGTGTCAGATAATAACTCTATACAGGTGACCAAGAGTGTTAGAGGCAAGTAAAGCGTTTATAAAGTCCATGTCAGTGCTGTGTTGTCATGATAATCAGGCAGCGCAACAGGAATGTACAAAAGGTGGCATCTCAGGTCAGACTCTGACTTGTAGTTTCGAGGCTTGTGTTCAGAATCTGTCTTAGAGTTTTAACCTTTATTTCAAAAGCAAGAATTTATAAGATACCACACTGACTGTAACGACAAGTTGTGTGTTTCTTCAACAAAATATCTGCAAACAAACAAACATCCTGGATGAAGACTTATTATCTGACACTCCACTCACACCAGTTGTATGATAGAACATAGAACATAGAACATAGAACAGTACAGCACAGAACAGGCCCTTCAGCCCACAATGTTGTGCCGACCATTGATCCTCATGGATGCACCCTCAAATTTCTGTGACCATATGCATGTCCAGCAGTCTCTTAAATGACCCCAATGACCTTGCTTCCACAACTGCTGCTGGCAACGCATTCCATGCTCTCACAACTCTCTGCGTAAAGAACCTGCCTCTGACATCCCCTCTATACTTTCCACCAACCAGCTTAAAACTATGACCCCTCGTGCTAGCCATTTCTGCCCTGGGAAATAGTCTCTGGCTATCGACTCTATCTATGCCTCTCATTATCTTGTATACCTCAATTAGGTCACCTCTCCTCCTCCTTTTCTCCAATGAAAAGAGACCGAGCTCAGTCAACCTCTCTTCATAAGATAAGCCCTCCAGTCCAGGCAGCATCCTGGTAAACCTCCTCTGAACCCTCTCCAAAGCATCCACATCTTTCCTATAAGAGGGCGCCCAGAACTGGACGCAGTATTCCAAGTGCGGTCTAACCAAAGTTTTATAGAGCTGCAACAAGATCTCACGACTCTTAAACTCAATCCCCCTGTTAATGAAAGCCAAAACACCATATGCTTTCTTAACAACCCTGTCCACTTGGGTGGCCATTTTAAGGGATCTATGTATCTGCACACCAAGATCCCTCTGTTCCTCCACGCTGCCAAGAATCCTATCCTTAATCCTGTACTCAGTTTTCAAATTCGACCTTCCAAAATGCATCACCTCGCATTTATCCAGGTTGAACTCCATCTGCCACCTCTCAGCCCATCTCTGCATCCTGTCAATGTCCCGCTGCAGCCTACAACAGCCCTCTGCACTGTCAACGACACCTCCGACCTTTGTGTCATCTGCAAACTTGCTGACCCATCCTTCAATTCCCTCGTCCAAGTCATTAATAAAAATTACAAACAGTAGAGGCCCAAGGACAGAGCCCTGTGGAACCCCACTCACCACTGACTTCCAGGCAGAATATTTTCCTTCTACTACCACTCGCTGTCTTCTGTTGGCCAGCCAATTCTGTATCCAAGCAGCTAAGTTCCCCTGTATCCCATTCCTCCTGACCTTCTGAATGAGCCTTCCATGGGGAACCTTATCAAATGCCTTACTGAAGTCCATATACACCACATCCACAGCTTGACCCTCATCAACCTTACTAGTCACATCCTCAAAAAACTCGATAAGGTTTGTAAGGCATGACCTACCCCTCACAAAGCCGTGTTGACTGTATTTGATCAAGCCATGCTCTTCCAGATGGTCATAAATCTTATCCCTCAGAATCCTTTCTACCACCTTGCAGACGACAGACGAGAGACTTACCGGTCTATAATTGCCGGGGATTTCCCTATTTCCTTTCTTGAAGAGAGGAATTACATTTGCCTCTCTCCAGTCCTCAGGTACGACTCCAGTGGAGAGCGAGGATGCAAAGATCTTCGCAAGTGGCGAAGCAATTGCATTTCTCGCTTCCCAAAGCAGCCGAGGACAAATCTGATCCGGGCCTGGCGACTTGTCAATCTTAATGTTTGACAAAATTTTCAGTACATCAGCTTCCTCTATCTCTATCCATTCCAGCATGCACACCTGCTCTTCAAAGGTTTCATTCACTACACAGGTCGTTTCTTTCGTAAAGACAGAAGCAAAAAACTCATTTAGGGCTTCCCCTACCTCCTCAGGCTCCACACACAAGTTCCCTATGCTATCCCTGATCGGCCCTACTCTTTCTTTGACCATTCTCTTATTCCTCACGTAAGTGTAAAATGCCTTTGTGTTTTCCCGGATTCCTTCTGCCAAGCCTTTCTCGTGCCCCCTCCCGGCTCTCCTCAGACCATTTTTGAGCTCCTTCCTTGCCTGCATGTAATCCTCTCTAGCTGAACTTGACCCTAGCTTCCTCCACCTTATGTAAGCTACCTTCTTCCTTTTCACTAGAAGCTCCACCGCTCTCGTCATCCAAGGTTCCTTAATCTTACCCCTTCTTGCCTGTCTCAGAGGGACATATTTACTCATCACTCCCAACAACTGTTCCTTAAACCATCTCCACATGTCTATAGTTCCCTTACCATGGAACAACTGCTCCCAGTCCATGCTTCCTAACTCGTGTCTAATCGCATCATAGTTTCCTCTTCCCCAATTAAATATCCTCCCATTCTGCCTAATCCTCTCCTTCTCCATAGCTATGTAGAATGAGAGAGTGTTATGGTCACTATCACCAAAATGCTCTCCCACCACAAGATCTGATACCTGCCCCGGCTCGTTTCCGAGCACCAAGTCTAGAATGGCCTCTTCCCTCGTCGGCCTGTCAACGTACTGCGTTAGGAAACCCTCCTGAACACACCTTACAAAAACAGCTCCATTCAAATCTTCTGCTCGAAGGAGGTTCCAATCAATATTAGGAAAGTTAAAGTCACCCATTACAACAACCCTACTGCGTCCACACTTTTCCAAAATCTGTCGACCTATGCTTTCTACAATCTCCCTGCTGCTATTGGGGGGCCTGTAGTAAACCCCTAACGAGGTGACTACTCCCTTGCTGTTCCTAATTTCCACCCATACTGACTCAGTAGGCAGATCTTCCTCGACAATGGAAGCTTCTGTAGCTGTGATACCCTCTCTGATTAGTAGTGCTACACCCCCTCCTCTTTTTCCCCCCTCCCTATTCTTTTTAAATGTTCTAAACCGTGGAATATCCAGCAACCATTCCAGCCCATGAGAAACCCATGTCTCTGTTATGGCCACAACATCATAGCACCAGGTACTGATCCATGCTCTAAGTTCATCACTTTTATTCCTGATACTCCTTGCATTAAAGCAAACACACTTTAACCGATCCCTTGGTTCCTTCCCAGGAAAATCCTTCCCACTAGCTGGTCTACCTCTTGCTACTGCCTCACCTGCATCAACGCTCACCTCTGGTATACAGCTCAGGTTCCCACCCCCCTGCCATACTAGTTTAAACCCTCTCGAACTACTCGAGCAAACCTTCCACCCAGGACATTGGTCCCCTTCCAGTTCAGATGCAACCCGTCCTTCTTGTACAGGTCCCACCTTCCCCAGAAGGCATCCCAATTATCAACATATCTGAAACCCTCCCTCCTACACCAGCTGCGTAGCCACGTGTTCAGCTGCGCCCGCTCCCTGTTCCTCACCTCGCTATCTCGTGGCACCGGTAGTAAACCAGAGAACACTACTCTGTTCGTCCTGCTCTGCAGCAAATCACTTTTTATATCCTCAAACCTATTTCTGGCTATATCATTTGTGCCAACATGTAACACGATTTCTGGCTGTTCACCCTCCCCTTTCAGAACTTTATACACCCGATCGGAGACGTCCCGGACCCTGGCACCAGGGAGGCAACATACCTTCCGGGAATCCCGATCTTGCCCACAAAATCTCCTGTCGATTCCCCTAACTATCGAGTCCCCTACCACGAGTACTTTTCTATTCTGCCCCCTTCCCTTCTTTGCCACAGTGTCAGGCTCAGTGCCAGAGAACTGACTACTATGGCTTTCCTCTGGTAGGTCAACCCCCCCAGCAGTATCCAAAACGGTATACTTATTGCTGAGGGGAATGCCCACAGGGGATCTCTGCACTGTCTGTCTGTCCCCTTTCCTCCCCCTAACTGTAACCCATCTATCCTCGCCCTGAGCCTTAGGAGTGACCAACTCCCGATAACTCCTCTCAATTACCCCCTCTGCCTCCCGAATGATCCGTAGTTCATCCAGCTCCAGCTCCATTTCCCTAACACGGTTTTCAAGGAGCTGTAGCTGGGTGCACTTCCCGCAGATGTAGCCAGCGGAGACGTGTGCCACATCTCCCAACTGCCACATTTTGCAGGAGGAGCAAGCAACTGCCCTAGCATCCATACCCCACTTATCTGAACACCCACTCAATACTAAAGCAGAAAGCCACCTTGCTGATATATATGGTCACTGCTTTCCTTCCCGGCTGCCCCTCTGGTCCTCGTCACTTCCTCTGATGCTCCCGCTCCTTCTCTGAAAGAGGAAAAAAAAACACCGCTGCCCGCTACCGGTAAGTAATTTTAAAAATAAATGCTTTACCTTAGCTGCAGTCTTCCGGGTCCGTCTTGCCTCCGCTGCTGCTCGCACTCAAAAAGGCCGTTGGCGTCGAAGGGTGAGTATTTATACTCACTGCTTTCCTTCCCGGCTGCCCCTCTGGTCCTCGTCACTTGCTCTGATGCTCCCGCTCCTTCTCTGAAAGAGGAAAAAAAAACACCGCTGCCCGCTACCGGTAAGTAATTTTAAAAATAAACTGCTTTACCTTAGCTGCAGTCTTCCGGGTCCGTCTTGCCTCCGCTGCTGCTCGCACTCAAAAAGCTGATGTTTTGATCTGTCTGCTTCTCAATTGTGTGTCTGTGTGTTTACCTCCCTGACCGCACCTGATGAAGGGACTGCACTCCCAAAGCTTGTGTGATTTCAAATAAACCTGTCAGATTATAACCTGATGTCATGTGAGCTCTGACTTTGTCTATCCTAGTCCAACACCAGCACCTCCACATTATAGCTGTTTGGAACCAAGTCAGTGCAACAGGTACATATCGAACATTTGACTTCGGAAGAATGCCTAGTGCTGAAAAATTCATTAATAACAAAGGATTTCTTCATTGTACCATCTATCGTAACATGCTGCGTCTCACAGTCATAATGAAAGGATGGCCACTTCAATTTCGCAGGGCCAAGAACAGTTATGGACATTTTTAGCATGGGAGGAGGCCATTCAACCTATTTTATCTGTCCCAGCTCTCTCCCAGCACAAGAAAATTAATCCTTCTCTCGAACTCATTCCACATATTTCACAGAATTGAAATATATAGGTACATATTTAGGAGATTTTAACATCAAGTGAGCAGTTCTCGCACTTCACCTCGTCACTAAAAATGGAAAATGTGACTCACAAAGAGTGGGTCTTTATTTTGTTCTGTTTTGATGATGAAGCAGATGCAAGTCGAAGTGCTGGAACTGGCCTCTTGAACTTACCAACTGTTCAACGTGTATGAAATGATTTCTGTGTGCATCTACTAAAAGCAGTTTTATGGAAGGAAAAGGTACCAAAGAAGATTTGGTGTATTGTGCTTGATGCTATTATACGCCAACCTGTGAAAACAGAACTCTACGACTGAGAGTGTTGAGTTCTGAGAGGGGGCTATCTTGTTTGAATTTACATTGCTAAGCCGAGGCCTATTTTCCCAACAGCAAAATTGGTAATCCAGCAAGAAATGGAAATTTCTCACATTTGTTGGCTGTAAGTGTCTGTTTAAAGTTTCCTTATATACAGGTGCTTAACCTGCTTTTACAGTTGGAACATTTGTTGTGCCAATGAAAATTTTTTGAATGGTTTCACCTCCAGTTTTCCTGTTTATACATATTTGGTATTTTTTCAGGGTAAGGACTATCTGCAAAATCTGAGATTGGGTTTTGAAAGACTGCAGCCTTTGTTTTGGAGAGATAATGGGAACTGCAGATGCTGGAGAACGCGAGATAACACCGTGTGGAACTGGATGAAGACAGCAGGCCAAGCAGCATCTCAGGAGCACAAAAGCTGACGTTTCGGGCCGAGAACCTTCTTCAGAAAATGGGGAGGGGGTGCGGGTTCTGGAATAAATAGGGAGAGAGGGGGAGGCGGATGGAAGATGGATGGAGGAGAAGATAGGTGGAGAGGAGAGTATGGGTAGGGAGGCAGGGAGGGGATAGGTCAGTCTGGGGAGGCCGGACAGGTCAAGGGAGCGGGATGAGGGGAAATAGGGGTGCGGCATGAGGTGGGAGGGGGGATGGGTGAGAGGAAGAATAGGTTAGGGAGGCAGGGACGAGCTGGGCTGGTTTTGGGATGCAGTGGGAGGACAGGAGATTTGGAAGCTTGTGAAATCCACACTGATACCATTGGGCTGCAGGGTTCCCAAGCAGAATATGAGTTGCTGTTCCTGCAACCTTCGGGTGGCGTCATTATGGCACTGCAGGAGGTCCAGGTTGGACATGTCCTCTCAGGAATGGGAGGGGGAGTTGAAATGGTTCGTGACTGCGAGGTGCAGTTGTTTATTGCAAACTGAGCGTAGGTGTTCTGAAAAGTGGTCCCCAAGCCTCTGCATCGTTTCCCCAATGTGGAGGAAGCCACAACGGGGACAGCGGATGTTTTGGATATTTCTTAAGCATTGATTTTCATTCAGAGTTGGTTGGATTTTGCTGAAGCAATAGACATAACTCACTATGACATAGACAATGTCAGAGTTAATGTTTCGCGTCCTGTGACCCTTCCTCAGATCTCACTCTTCACTGATGCTGCCAGACCTGCTGAGCTTTTCCAGCAACTTCTGCTTTGGTTGCTGATTTACAGTGCCCACAGTTAGAACATAGAACATAGAACAGTACAGCACAGAAAAGGCCCATCAGCCCACAATGTTGTGCCGACCATTGATCCTCATGTATGCACCCTCAAATTTCTGTGACCATATACATGTCCAGCAGTCTCTTAAATGACCCCAATGACCTTGCTTCCACAACTGCTGCTGGCAACGCATTCCATGCTCTCACAACTCTCTGCGTAAAGAACCTGCCTCTGACATCCCCTCTCTACTTTCCACCAACCAGCTTAAAACTATGACCCCTCGTGCTAGCCATTTCTGCCCTGGGAAATAGTCTCTGGCTATCAACTCTATCTATGCCTCTCATTATCTTGTATATCTCAATTAGGTCCCCTCTCCTCCTCCTTTTCTCCAATGAAAAGAGACCGAGCTCAGTCAACCTCTCTTCATAAGATAAGCCCTCCAGTCCAGGCAGCATCCTGGTAAACCACCTCTGAACCCTCTCCAAAGCATCCACATCTTTCCTATAATAGGGCGCCCAGAACTGGACGCAGTATTCAAAGTGCGGTCTAACCAAAGTTTTATATAGCTGCAACAAGATCTCACGACTCTTCAACTCAATCCCCCTGTTAGTGAAAGCCAAAACACCATATGCTTTCTTAACAACCCTGTCCACTTGGGTGGCCATTTTAAGGGATCTATGTATCTGCACACCAAGATCCCTCTGTTCCCCCACGCTGCCAAGAATCCTATCCTTAATCCTGTACTCAGCTTTCAAATTCGACCTTCCAAAATGCATCACCTCGCATTTATCAAGGTTGAACTCCATCTGCCACCTCTCAGCCCATCTCTGCATCCTGTCAATGTCCCGCTGCAGCCTACAGCAGCCCTCTACACTGTCAACGACACCTCCGACCTTTGTGTCGTCTGCAAACTTGCTGACCCATCCTTCAATTCCCTCGTCCAAGTCATTAATAAAAATTACAAACAGTAGAGGCCCAAGGACAGAGCCCTGTGGAACTCCACTCACCACTGACTTCCAGGCAGAATATTTTCCTTCTACTACCACTCGCTGTCTTCTGTTGGCCAGCCAATTCTGTATCCAAGCAGCTAAGTTCCCCTGTATCCCATTCCTCCTGACCTTCTGAATGAGCCTACCATGGGGAACCTTATCAAATGCCTTACTGAAGTCCATATACACCACATCCACAGCTCGACCCTCATCAACTTTTCTAGTCACATCCTCAAAACCTTGATAAGGTTTGTAAGGCATGACCTACCCCTCACAAAGCCGTGTTGACTGTATTTGATCAAGCCATGCTCTTCCAGATGGTCATAAATCTTATCCCTCAGAATCCTTTCTAACAACTTGCAGACGACAGACGTGAGACTTACCGGTCTATAATTGCCAGGGATTTCCCTATTTCCTTTCTTGAAGAGACGAATTACATTTGCCTCTCTCCAGTCCTCAGGTACGACTCCAGTGGAGAGCGAGGATGCAAAGATCTTCGCAAGTGGCGAAGCAATTGCATTTCTCGCTTCCCAAAGCAGCCGAGGACAAATCTGATCCGGGCCTGGCGACTTGTCAATCTTAATGTTTGACAAAACTTTCAGCACATCAGCTTCGTCTATCTCTATCCATTCCAGCATGCACACCTGCTCTTCAAAGGTTTCATTCACTACAAAGTTGGTTTCTTTCGTAAAGACAGAAGCAAAAAACTCATTTAGGGCTTCCCCTACCTCCTCAGGCTCCACACACAAGTTCCCTATGCCATCCCTGATCGGCCCTATGACGCAGGCAAAACTCTATCTCTGCAGGAAGCATGATGCTGTGTTCTCAAACTTCCCTGCCTTTTTGTCATATAATATTGTCTTTTTAGGACAGAAGTGGCTTTTTTTTGTTTGCTTTGACTTGTGCACATACTTTCTATGCATGTTAAAATTCTACACATTTTCAGTTCACTGCAGTGCTGCATAATGAAGACTTGGAACAATTTTTTTTTTATAAAGTAGAAAATCAGTGTGGTTTGTTTTCCAAAATGTGATGTGTAAGTGCAACACTTAACAGTGTGTTCATCAAACTATTGTTTCCTTTGATCTTTGTGTTGCAGAAATTTCTAGAATCATTTCATCTCTATTTTTCTTGATATATTTCGCAGCTTTCCTGGAGCAAGTCTGGTTTCCTTCGGATGAGACGACTTTCAGACATACTCCCTTTATTATGAAATTTAATTGCGGTAAAATGAGGAGGATTTTTATTCACTGAGACACACATGACTATATGTTTAAAGCATTGGAAAATGCGTTCTGTTCGGACTGTCATGTTATCTGGTGTTTGTACCAGGCTTTCCGATTAAATGCAAGTGATTAAGGATGCTAATGATGCCACATTTTATTACAAGAGGAAATGAACATACAAGTCAGGATTTTATGCCACATTTATACATAGCATATACCATGCAGCATGGATGCAGTGACTGAGTGAAATGGGATGCAGTGACTGAGTGAAATGGGATGCAGTGACTGAGTGAAATGGGATGCAGTGACTGAGTGAAATGGGATGCAGTGACTGAGTGAAATGGGATGCAGTGACTGAGTGAAATGGGATGCAGTGACTGAGTGAAATGGGATGCAGTGACTGAGTGAAATGGGATGCAGTGACTGAGTGAAATGGGATGCAGTGACTGAGTGAAATGGGATGCAGTGACTGAGTGAAATGGGATGCAGTGACTGAGTGAAATGGGATGCAGTGACTGAGTGAAATGGGATGCAGTGACTGAGTGAAATGGGATGCAGTGACTGAGTGAAATGGGATGCAGTGACTGAGTGAAATGGGATGCAGTGACTGAGTGAAATGGGATGCAGTGACTGAGTGAAATGGGATGCAGTGACTGAGTGAAATGGGATGCAGTGACTGAGTGAAATGGGATGCAGTGACTGAGTGAAATGGGATGCAGTGACTGAGTGAAATGGGATGCAGTGACTGAGTGAAATGGGATGCAGTGACTGAGTGAAATGGGATGCAGTGACTGAGTGAAATGGGATGCAGTGACTGAGTGAAATGGGATGCAGTGACTGAGTGAAATGGGATGCAGTGACTGAGTGAAATGGGATGCAGTGACTGAGTGAAATGGGATGCAGTGACTGAGTGAAATGGGATGCAGTGACTGAGTGAAATGGGATGCAGTGACTGAGTGAAATGGGATGCAGTGACTGAGTGAAATGGGATGCAGTGACTGAGTGAAATAGGGATGCAGTGACTGAGTGAAATAGGGATGCAGTGACTGAGTGAAATAGGGATGCAGTGACTGAGTGAAATAGGGATGCAGTGACTGAGTGAAATAGGGATGCAGTGACTGAGTGAAATAGGGATGCAGTGACTGAGTGAAATAGGGATGCAGTGACTGAGTGAAATAGGGATGCAGTGACTGAGTGAAATAGGGATGCAGTGACTGAGTGAAATAGGGATGCAGTGACTGAGTGAAATAGGGATGCAGTGACTGAGTGAAATAGGGATGCAGTGACTGAGTGAAATAGGGATGCAGTGACTGAGTGAAATAGGGATGCAGTGACTGAGTGAAATAGGGATGCAGTGACTGAGACAAATGGGATGCACTGACAGATGGAAATGGGATACAGTGCCTCAGTGAAATGCTCACAACGAATTGCCCCCTCCAGTCCTGACCCGCTCTCAGCAACTTGCCCCCATCCGTCCTGACCCGCTGACAGCGAATTGTCCCCTCCGTTCTGACCCACTCGCAGCGACCTGCCCCTACAATCGTGACCCACTCGCAGCGACCTGCCCCTACAATCGTGACCCGCTCACACCGACTAGCGCCTGCAGTCCTGACCCGCTCACAGTGACTCGCCCCTGCAGTCCTGACCCGCTCACAGCGACTTCTCTCTGCAGACCTGACCCACTCACAGCGAATTACCCCTGCAGTCCTGACCCGCTCATTGCGACTTGCCCCTGCAGTCCTGACCCCCTCTCAGAGACTCGCCCCTTCAGTCCTGTCCCAATCACAAGGACTTGCCCTCTCCATCCTTACCCGCTCACAGCGACTTGCCCCCTCAGTCCTCAGCCCCTCACAGCGACTTGCCACCTCAGTCTTGACCCACTCACAGCGACCTCCCCCCTCTGTCCTGACCCCCTCACAGCAACCTGCCCCCTCCGTGCTGACCCCCTCACAGCAACCTGCCCCCTCCGTGCTGACCCGCTCACAGCAACCTGCCCCCTCCGTGCTGACCCGCTCACAGTGACTTGCCCCTGCAGTCCTGGCCCCGACACAGTGACCTGCCCCCTCACTCCTGACCCGCTCAACATTGAGGAAACCAAGCAGAGGCTTGGGGTCCGCTTTGCAGAACACCTCCACTCGGTTCGCAACAAACAACTGCACCTCCCAGTCGCGAACCATTTTAACTCCCCCTCCCATTCCTTGGACGACATGTCCATCATGGGCCTCCTGCAGTGCCACAATAATGCCACCCGAAGGTTGCAAGAACAGCAACTCATAATCCGCTTTGGAACCCTGCAACCCAATGGTATCAATGTGGACTTCACAAGCTTCAAAAACTCCCCCTCCCCAACTGCATCCCAAAACCAGCCCAGTTCTTCCCCTCCCGCGACTGCATCACAAAACCAGCCCAGCCGTTCCCTTCCCCCGACACCAGCCCAGCCGTTCCCTTCCGCCGACTGCTTCCCAAAACCAGCCCAGCCTGTCTCCGCCTCCTTAACCTGTTGTTCCTCTCACCCATCCCTTCCTCCCACCTCAAGCCACACCTCCATTTCCTACCTACCACCTCATCCTGCCTCCTTGACCTGTCCATCTTCCCTGGACTGAACTATCCCCTCCCTACCTACTCACCTGTACTCTCCTCTCTACCTATCTTGTTTTCTCTCCATCTTCGGTCCGCATCCCCCCCTCTCCCTATTTATTCCAGTTCCCTCTCCCATCCCCGTCTCTGATGAAGGGTCCAGGCCCAAAATGTCAGCTTTTGTGCTCCTGAGATGCTGCTTGGCCTGCTGTGTTCATCCAGCTCCGCACTTTGTTATCTTGGATTCTCCAGCATCTGCGGTTCCCATTATCAGTGGCATTTTCCTCTTCATCAAAGTTTGTGCAAAAGCAACACGATATGGGGCGAGACGGTGGCTCAGCGGTTAGCACTGCAGCCTCACAGCACTGGGGACCCAGGTTCAATTCCAGCCTCAGGCAACTGTCTGTGTGGAATTTGCACCTTGTCCCTGTGTCTGCGTGGGTTTCCTCCAGGTGTTTCAGTCTCGTCCCACAGTCCAAAGATGTGCACGCTAGGTGGATTGGCCATGCTAAATTGCCCATAGTGTTCAGGGGCGTGGGTCTGGATGGGATGCTCCAAGGTTTGGTGTGCACTTGTGGGGCCAAAGGGCCTGTTTCCACACTGTAGGGAATCTAAACAATCCTGTTCCGACACCTCCATGTTATAACCCTGCTGATCACTGCACACAGAGATGTTTGATAACAAAAGGATAACAATAATATTCAAACCCAGTGCTGGAAATGTAATTTAAATGAGTATTTGAAATACAGAGGCCAGTGTCGATCTTCAATTCAACTTTTATTTACAAATGATCTGTCTTCAACTTTAGCACTGCCTCATTCAGAGATAGTTGCCAGGGTGTCAGCGTCTCTGACCCTCACACTTCTTATCTGTCAGCCAGGGCTCCCTGATTTGGGCTGTTCATATGGAGCAATCAGTCAACTCTCATTCTGAGAGGTTCAACTGGCCGACCTGGTCACAAACCAGTGCGGTGTGTTCATCGAAAATCAAACATGTACTAGAAAGGTACCATTACATACTCGTGTAAAGGAAGGCATGACGCTAAACTGGGGAGAGAAGGGAACTGCTAAGTGGGGGTGGCCCAGAGAGTCGAAGAAAATCGAATGGGAAGATGACCATTTGAGACTGAGGGAGAGAGATGTAATTGCCTGAATGAGGCATTGCAATTGCGAAATGGATTTTTGTGTGTACACCATGTTCAGTTTCCCCGATCTGTGCTCCTCTTCAAATCATTAGTATCTGAAATTTCTGTATCATTTCCAAATGCTCTGTCTCTAATGTTATGCTGTTGGAATTGGTTGAACTGCAGAGATATCATTTATTTGCACAAATGTGTTCAGTGAAATGAGTTGCATGCTATATATGTATTATTCTTCCTGATTCTATTGTACGCATACAAATTAAAGTTAGTTCCACTTTTGAAGAACAAACTGTTTTTAGATGTATGATGTATCTCATTTGCCTGCCACTTAGTCTTGTTGATGAGTTGTGTTTCTGTTTTGTGAAGAAATATGAATGAGCTGGACCACTAATGGCAATGCCCAATGTGGTGATGTTCCAACATTGCAGCTGGAAGGTGGGGCGGGGAGGGGGATGGGTTTCACAGAACTATTGCAGACGGAAATGGAGAGACAGGTGATGTATGTGGCAGCACCGAGACAGTGAGGAGAATGAAATGCAGCCTGAAGGGGAATCTGGCTGTATTCTCAAAGGCACGGGCTGAATGGAAGAGGACAGAGGATTCACTCAGAGGAACAGAAGATCAGACTAGACTGATTGTGAAACAGGCAATAATCATTGGCAAGTTACTGATAGGAGGGTGAATCAATCGGGCTCACTTTAAGACTGTTTACAGTTACCATATAGTTTCTGGGAGATGTGCAGATCAGGCCAGGCTCATATAGAAACGCTTCCCGGAGTAATTAACATGGAGACCCCACTGGGAAAGAGTGAGGGGTTGGCCGTCCTGCTTCCACTGCTGCTGGTCATGTCCAGGCCAGTCACTCTGGCCAGAGACTTCAGCTGCATCATCGGCACGAATGAACAATATGGAGGGTATGACAGTGAACTGGACTCGACGTCCAGATTTCTGATGGAAACGGTTGAAGTTGCCAAGCTGCATAACATCTTCAGCACCCCTGCAGACTGAGCACAGAGTAGAAACACCTGGTCATAGCCAGATGTGTCTATACACCCATTGGACAGATTTCCTGTTTGCGCCCACACGTCCTCGATCGTATCCATTGAAGTCAAGCCGGTGTTCTTCTCTGACTACTGCCTCCTGCTGGCTGACTGTCACCTACAGGATGACCAGTGGGCTGGCAAGGGAACATGGAAGCTGAATGTGAAACTGTTGACCCCAGAAAAATCATTAAGAAGCTCAAAAGAGAGCACACAGGTTGGAGAAGGATGAAGACCCTTTTTGCACTTGGTGGGAGGCAGTCAAAGGGAACATCAAGAAGTTCTTTGTCCTGAAAAGTGTTCAGAAGATGAGAGAGAGTTGGGCAAAACTGTTCAAACTCCAGAAACCCGTGCAAAACCTACTCTTACTACAGACAATCGGGTCAATGTCGCCGAGGAGCCCCAGGAGGTGTCGAGGCAGCAATCCCCACTCTCTGCCTCGGAGGCCTCCAAGATAATCTTGCGGTTCAGGGTCTGCACTGTGCAGCAAGAGATCATAACAGTCAGAGACAGACAGCACTTAAACAGACGGTTTGGTCCAACTTGTTCATGCTGACTTGATATCCTAAATAAATGTAGTCCCATTTGCCAGGATTTGGCCCATATCCCTCTAAACTCTTCCTATTCATTTTCCCATTCAGATGGCTTTTAAATGTTGAAATTGTACCAGCTTCTCGTCCCCTCTCTTGCAGCTCATTGCACGCATGCACCACCCTCTGCATGAAAATAATGTACCTGAAATCCCTTTTAGATCTTTCCCCTGTCACTTTAAACCTATGCCCTTCAGTTATGGACTCTCCCACCCCAGGGAAAAGACAATGTCTATAAACCCTATCCATGCCTCTCATGCGGTTACCAATCTCTATCAGGTCATCCCTCAGCCTTTGATGCTCCAGGGAAAATAGCCCCAGTCTGTTCAGCCTCGTCCTTTAGCTTTAACCCTCCAACCCAGTCACCATCCTTGTAAATCTTTTCTGAATCCTTTCCGGTTTCACAACATCTTTCCGACAGCAGGGAGACTGGAATTAGAAACGGTATTCCAATGGAGGCCTAATCAGTGTCCTTTACAGCTGCATGTGACCGAATGAGATGTGTTCACATTCCTTCTTGAAGAGGCTAAAGGAGAGCCTTGTGCTCAGTAGCCTGAAGGATGAACAGAGCTCGATAAGTTTGTCTCAATCTGACATCCTGAAGCTCAGCAAATCCTTTTAAGCCAGTCCCTATGACACGATGCCCACAGACAGTGCCGTGACTCCCAGTCATTCCTGTCCTCGATCCTGGGGGTCTTTGACAACACCAAGCAGGGGAGCCTGGACTGACCATTATCTCTGGATGAGCTGGGGAAGGCCTTCGAGTCCTTAGAAAAGAATAAAACTGTGGGAGGTGATGCCTTTCCAGCTGAGTTGTATTCAGCTCTTTGGGGGTTGAGTGGCCAGGGCCTGCTGGAGCTTGGTGTTGTCAGGATGTCAGATTGAGACAAACGTATCGAGCTCTGCTCATCCTTCAGGCTGCTGGAGCTGTACGACAGTATGCTTCTGTCAGGTACTATGCGCAAATCCATGAGGAATGGTATCATCACCCTGACCTACAAGTGGAAGGGAGTGAGGGAGGAAGTTAGAAATCAGCGACCAAGATAATTGGCGAATGTAGCCTACAAAATCCTGTCTCAGTCATGTGTAACTGGGTCAGGTCTGCTCTGCGATTGGTGATTGACCCTGACCAAACCTGTGCTGCAGCGGACAGGACGATCTCTGAGAGCCTCGCGCTCCTAGGGATACGATCACCGGCAGGCAGAACAGAGGGGTGGATACCTGCCTCATCAGCCTGGACCAAGAGAAGGCCTTTGGCAGGATATTGCATACCAACATGTGGGATGTGCTTTATAAAATGGGCTTTGGGGAGAGAATCTGCAATTGGGCCCGACAGATCTACACCGACATCATTCGCGCAGTCTCAATCTGCGTATGGGAATCACAGAGCTTACCCATCAGATCCAGGGTCTGGCAGGGCTGCCCACTCTATCGAGCCCTTTGCTGAGTCCATCAGTAAGGATGTGAGCCTGAGAAGTGTGATTATTCCAGGTAGAGCGGGCCTGCAGGTCAAAGCGTCCCTGTAAGATAACGATGTCACCAATCTCTGCTCAGCCCCAGTGTCAGTGCGCAGGTTCATGAGCAGCTGTGACCCTTTCAAACTGGCCTCGGGAGCCACGGTAAATCGAGACAAGAGTGAGGCCATGTTCTTTGGGATCTGGCCTGAATGATCCTTCATTCCCTTCACCGTCAGGGCAGATTACCCAAAAGTGCTGGGCACACAGTTCAGAGAGCCTGGGGCGTGCAGAAAGCCTTGGGAGGTGAGGGGTAGGTCATGCCATACAAACCTTATCGAGTTTTTTGAGGATGTGACTAGAAAGGTTGATGAGGGTCGAGCTGTGGATGTGGTGTATGTGGACTTCAGTAAGGCATTTGATAAGGTTCCCCATGGTAGGCTCATTCAGAAGGTCAGGAGGAATGGGATACAGGGAAACTTAGCTGCTTGGATACAGAATTGGCTGGCCAACAGAAGACAGCGAGTGGTAGTAGAAGGAAAATATTCTGCCTGGAAGTCAGTGGTGAGTGGAGTTCCACAGGGCTCTGTCCTTGGGCCTCTACTGTTTGTAATTTTTATTAATGACTTGGACGAGGGAATTGAAGGATGGGTCAGCAAGTTTGCAGACGACACAAAGGTCGGAGGTGTCGTTGACAGTGTAGAGGGCTGCTGTAGGCTGCAGCGGGACATTGACAGGATGCAGAGATGGGCCGAGAGGTGGCAGATGGAGTTCAACCTTGATAAATGCGAGGTGATGCATTTTGGAAGGTCGAATTTGAAAGCTGAGAACAGGATTAAGGATAGGATTCTTGGCAGCGTGGAGGAACAGAGGGATCTTGGTGTGCAGATACATAGATCCCTTAAAATGGCCACCCAAGTGGACAGGGGGGTTGTTAAGAAAGCATATGGTGTTTTGGCTTTCATTAACAGGGGGATTGAGTTTAAGAGTCGTGAGATCTTGTTGCAGCTCTATAAAACTTTGGTTCGACCGCACTTGGAATACTGCGTCCAGTTCTGGGCGCCCTATTATAGGAAAGATGTGGATGCTTTGGAAAGGGTTCAGAGGAGGTTTACCAGGATGCTGCCTGGACTGGAGGGCTTATCTTATGAAGAGAGGTTGACTGAGCTCGGTCTCTTTTCATTGGAGAAAAGGAGGAGGAGAGGGGACCTAATTGAGGTATACAAGATAATGAGAGGCATAGATAGAGTTGATAGCCAGAGACTATTTCCCAGGGCAGAAATGGCTAGCACGAGGGATCATAGTTTTAAGCTGGTTGGTGGAAAGTAGAGAGGGGATGTCAGAGGCAGGTTCTTTACGCAGAGAGTTGTGAGAGCATGGAATGCGTTGCCAGCAGCAGTTGTGGAAGCAAGGTCATTGGGGTCATTTAAGAGACTGCTGGACATGTATATGGTCACAGAAATTTGAGGGTGGATACATGAGGATCAATGGTCGGCACAACATTGTGGGCTGAAGGGCCTGTTCTGTGCTGTACTGTTCTATGTTCTATGTTCTAGGTGCACATTGTGGGTAAAATCCTGGTCATCAGGTGTGAGGCACTCTCTCTGTTGTTGTGCATGGCACAGTTCTGGCCCATCACCCACACTGCACTGTTTCCCTCATCCGAGCCATCTTCCATTCCTACTGGAAGCCTAAGATAGACCGTGCCTGCAACAACTCCATGTACTAAGCTCTGGCTAAGTGGGGGAAGAACGTACCCAATGTCACCCTCATCCTGATGTCCACCTTGTTGTGCATTAAGCTGTGTGTAGACTCTCAGTACGTAAAGACCAAGTGTCACTATGTCCTGAGGTCCGACCTGATCCCAGTGTTGCGAACGAAGGGACTGGCCTCTCTGCCACGGAAAGCTCCAAGTAGTTGGACCGTTCTATAACATATGTCCTTTGTTGTGAAATTTGCAAAGAAACAAACCTCTGACCTCCAGTCCATCAGGTCGTGGTCAGCACGCAGCATGCTCGAGACCCTGTGGGAAAAGGAGAGGCTGGATCCTGTCGTGTAGTTCCCAGAGCAGACTGACAAAGTCATTTGGTACAATGTGTCATCATCAGAACTTTCCAACAAACAACAAAACATAGATTGGCGGGTGGTGAGAATCCTGTCAGATTGTTTATGCACACCTTGTTGGCCTGTGCCACAGTACACTGCCCTGGAAGTGGCTGTGGGTGAAACCCGAAACATCAGCTTTCCTGCTGCTCTGATGCTGCCTGTCGTGCTGTGTTCATCCAGCTCACACCTAGTTATCGCAGACTCCAGCATGAGCAGTTCCTACTCTCTCTCGGCTCAGTGTGAGACCTTTTACAGTTACCGTATAGTTACAGGGAGTGTGTGGATGAGGCCAGGCTCAATGTTTACCTTCAGCAAAAAGTTATTGGGAGGTGCACGGATGAGGACAGACTTGCTGTGAGACTGTTCACAGTCACCGTATAGTAAGTCGGAAGCATGGAGATGAGGCCAGGCCCACTGTGATACTGTTTACAATCACTGTTTAGTTTCTGGGAGGAGTGTAAATAAGGCCATGCTCGGTGTGAGACTGTTTTGTGTCCCTGTATAATTACTGGAGGTGTGTCAATGAGGTGAGGGCAATTGTCAGACCGTTTACAGTCAAGTAGGACTTCCTGTGAGTTGTGCGAATGAGGCCAGGGCCACTGTCATTTACAGTCACCGCATCATGACGCGGAAGCGTGTAGATGCTGCCAGGCTCCCTGTCAGTAGCCAGGTGGTGTGTCCACGAGGCATAACTGGGATGCACTAAAAGCTTGGGGCATAACTGGGACGATGGGGCTGCTGCTGCCGAGGCACAGTCGGGAAGGACCACTGTCTGAGGTTTTCCTGCTGAAGGGAAATGAGGGTCCATTTAGTTATCGGACCCTCCCCGTGTCTCACATGTATGTAAATATTTTTGTTGTATGTCTATGAGAGGTCTTTGGTTCATTGGGTGGAGCCAAAGTCCAATGCTTTATTTGTTTATTTGATATGCAGCTGGACAGAACGCAACTGCAGTTGTGACATTGTACATATACAAAGAGATTTCTTGTGAAAAAGGTGTATTTTTCAAATCAGAAATGTGACTGGGAGGAGTGTGGATGAGCCCATGCTCACTGTGGGTCTGGTTACGGTCACCACATTGTCACTAAGATGTGTGTATATGAGGCATGGCTGGCTGTGAGACTGTGAAAAATCACTGTAATTAATAAGAGTTTGTTTCTTCAATTATTTGTTGGATGTGTGTGTCACTGACTGGTCCAGCATTTATTGCCCATCCCTAATTGCCCTGGAGATGTTGGTGGTGAGCTGCCTCCTCGAACCGCTGCAGTTCGCCTGTTGTGGGTTGCCCCCACAGTGCCATGAGGGAGGGAATTCCCATCTTTTGAACAGTCGCAGTGAAGGATTCCGGATATATTTCTAAATCAGAATCACGAGTGGCTTGGAGTGGGATTGAAGGAGGTGTTCCCGTGTACTTGATGCCCTTGTCCTTCGAGATGGAAGCTCTAATGGGTTTGGAAGGGACTGCATGAGGAGCTTTGGCGAATTTCTGCCGTGCATCTTGTAGATCGTACACAGTGCTGCTGAGGCCGCTCATCATTGGTGGTGGAGGGAGTGGATGATTGTCGATATCGTGTCAGTCAACTGGGCTGCTTTGTCCTGGATGGAGTCAAGCTTCTTGCATGTTGTTACAGATGCAGCCATCCTGGAAAATGGGGAGCGTTCCATCACAGTCCTGACTTATGCCTTGTAGACAGTGGACACGTTCTGGGGAATCAGGAGGTGGGTTAGCTGCCGCAGCATTCCTCACCTCTGACCTGCTCTTGTAGTCACTGTGTTTATGTGGTGAGTCTGGTTCAGTTTTTGTTCAAAGCTCACCCACGACGGTGACAGTGTGGGATGCAGTGAATGTAACAAATTGTTTGTCAAGGGGTGGTTGTCTCTTGTTGGTGACGGTCATTGCCTGGTATTTCTGTGGTGTGAATGTAACTTCCACTTGTCTGACCAAGCCTGGGTATTGCCCAGATCTAGTTGCATTTGGACAAGGACTGCTTTAGGATTTGAGGAATCATGAATGATGCTGAACATTGTGCAATCATCAGGAACATCCCAACTTCTGGCCTTATGATGAACGCAAGTTCATTGATGAAGCAGCTGAAGATGGTTATATCGGACACTGCCACGAGAAACTCCTGCAGGGATCCCCTGGAGCGAAGATATCTGACCTCCAATAAGATCGTTCATTTTTCTGCGTGCCAGGTATGACTCCAGCAAGTGGAGAATTTGTCCCCTTATACCCATTGAGTCCAGTTTTGCTCGGGCTTCTTGATGCCACACTTGGTCAAATGTAGTCTTGTTGTAAAGGGCTGGAGCTCTCACTTCCTCTCTGGAATGCAGCTGTATTGTCCATGTTTGAACCAAGGCTGTAATGAGGTCAGGAGCTGAGCTGCCCTGACGTAACCCAAACTGGCCGTCGCTGAGCATGTGCTGCCTGATAACAATGTTTCTGACACCTTCTATCACTTTCCTGATGATTGAGTACAGCCTGATAGGGCAGTATATGGCCAGGTTGGATTTGTCCTATGTTTTAAATACAGCACATACGTGGGCAATTTTCCACATTGTCGGGTAGATACCAGTGTTGAAACTGCACTGCAACAGCTTGGCACGGGGAGCGGCAAGTTCTGGAGCACAAGTCTTCAGTATTATTGCCAGAATATTGTCAGGGCCTGTGACCTTTGCAGTATCCAGTGTCTGCAAGTGTTTCCTGACATCACGTGGGGTGAATTGAATTTCCTGAAGACCGGTATCTGTGATGCTGGCGGAGCCCGAGATGAATCATCCACTTGGCCCTTCTGGCTGAAGATTGCTATGAATACTTCAGCCTTATCTTTTGCACTGATGTGCTGGGCTCTTCCATCATTGAGGATGGGGATATGTGTAGAGTCTTCACGTCCATTCAGTTGTTTAATTGTGCACCACAGTAAATGACAAGATGTGGCAGGACTGCAGAGCTCAGATTTGATCTATTGATGGTGGGATCACTTTGCTGTGTCTATCACTTGCTGGCTATGCTGTTTGGCGGCTTCACCAGGTTTCTTTCTTTATTCATTCACAGGACAAGGGCATCATAGAATAGAATCAGAGAATCCCTACAGTGTTTTGGTATTTCCAGGGGGTCCCGGGAGGGGTGGTGTGTCGGTATTTCCAGGGGGTCTCAGGGAGTATGTCAAGACTTACAGTGGGTCGCAGGGAGTTTGTCTGTACAGGGATCTGGGGCTGTGTGTCCGTATTTCGAGGAGCTCCTGGGGAATGTGTCAGTGTTTAGAGGGGACCCTGGGAAATGTGTCATTATATACAGGGAGTCCCAGGGAGTTTCTCAGTACTAAAAGCGGGGACAGGGAATGTGTCAATATTTGCAGCTGGTCCCGGGGAATATATCAGTATTTACAAAGGGTCCTGGGGAGTGTGGCAGTATTTTCAGGGGTTCTCTGGGACTTTGCCAGTATTTAAAGGGTGTCGAGGGAATATGTCAGTATTTAGAGGGCTTCCCGAGGAGTGTGACAGAATTTACAGGGGTCCCGGTGATTGCATCAGTATTTGCAGGGTGTCCCAGGGAGAGTATCGGTATCCGGGGGTGGAGTGTGTCAGTGTTTACGGGAGTTCCGGGCTGTGTATCGGTATTTACAGGGGGAATGGGGAATGTGTAATTATTTCCAGGGGGTCCTGGGAGTTTATCAGTGTTCACGGGGGTTGCGTGGAATGTGTCAGTGTTTCGGTGAAGTCCCAGGGAATGTGTTCGTGTTTAGAGGGGTCCTTGGGAAATGTGTCCGTATTTACATGCAGCCCCAGGGAGTTTCTCAGTATTCACAGCGGATTCCAGGGAATGTGACAGTAGTTACAGTGTGTCGTGAGGTGTGTGTCGGTATTTACGGGATATCCCAGTATTTGTGGTTAGTTGCGCAGAGTGTGTCTATACGTACAAGGGTCCGGGTATGTGTGTCAGTATACAGAGGAGGCCGAGGGAATTTTTCAGTGTATAAAGCGGGCCCTGGGAAATGTGTCAGCGTTCACAGAGGGTCCCTGGGAGTGTGGTGGCATTTTCAGGGATTCTCAGGTGCTATGTCAGTATTTACAGGGAGTCCTGCGGAGCGTGTCAGAATTTATAGGGGCTCGGTGCATACTGACACACTCCCCTGGAATCCCTGTAAACACTGGCACACTCCCTGGGACCACCTTGAAATACTGTAGCTCTCCCTAACACCCGCTGAAAAAACAAAGTCCACGGGCCCCCCTGTAACTACTGACGCTCTCCCCAAGTCTCCCTGTCAATCCTGACACAATCCCTGAGATGCCCTGTAAATACTGACCCTCCATGGGACCGCCTGTAACTACTGACACACTCCCGGGAGCACCTGTAAATAATTACAAATTCCCCGGAACACCCTGTAAATACTGACACTCTCACCAAGAGCCCCTGTCAATACTGACACAGTCCCTGAACCCCTGTCGGTCGCGGGAATTTTTCAGTATTTAAAGGAGGCCCCGGGAAATGCGTCAGTCTTTGCAGAGGGTCCCAGGGACTGTCAGTATTTTCAGGATTTGCTGGGACTGTGTCAATATTTACAGGGGGTCCCACGGAGTGTGTCAGTTTGACAGGTGATTTCAGGGGCTTTGTCAGTATTTCCAGGGGGTCACACAGATGTGTCAATATTTACAGTGTGTCCCCGGGGACTCTGTTGGTCTTGACAGGGGATTACCAGGTCGTGTGTCAATATTTACAGGGTGTCACAGGTTGTGTGTGTGTGTCAATATTTACAGGGTGTCCCTGTGTATGTGTGTGTGTGTGTGTGTGTGTGTGGGTATTTACAAAGAGTCCCTGGGGAGTGTGTCAGTGTTCATTGTGAGTCCAGGAGAGACTGTCAGTATTTATAGGACGTCCAGGGAGACTGTCAGTCTTTACAGGGGGTCGTCAGGAGTTTGTCAGAGGGTGAACGCTGAGGCAGCGCCTCATTATGCAGGTGTCAGAATTCAGATCGTGTCCCTTGATGAGAGGGTCAGTACTGAGGTATTGCAGCTCTGTGAGCAGGTCAGTTCTTAACCAGTGTCTCGTTGTCAAGTGGTCAGTCCTGAGGCAGTGACTCCATGCTGGATGGTCAGTGTTGAGGAAGTGCCTCGTTGTTAGAGGAACATTACGGAGGGTAAGTCTCAAGGTAATGGTGACAGAGCTGAGACAGAGCCACATGATCAGAGATTCAGGGCTAAGGGATTGACTCAATCACAGCATTGTCTTGAGGCAGTCCCTCTTTGTGAGAGGTTTAGTTCTGATGGAGCGCATTTGTCAGAGGCGATCCATACTGATCCAGTGCCTCATTGTCGTGGGGTCAGACTGAGAGGCTGCTAAACAATTATCAAGTCAGTTGTGACATATTACAGTTCTATCCTGGGGTCAGTCCTGACAGAGTGCCTCATTGCCAGAGTATCAGTCCTGAGGTATTGAAGCGCTGTCTGAGCATCAGGGGTAGGGAGTGCCTCATTGTCACAGGGTCAGAAATGTGGGAGTGCGTTATTGTCAAAGGGTCAATGCTGAGGGAGTGCTGCCATTTAAGGGGGACAGAATTAAGGAAGTTGCTCACATTTCAAGGGCCAGTACTGAAATAGTTTTGCACTGGGATGTCAGTGTGGAGGAAGGGCCTCAGAAGCAGCGGGTCAGTATGACGGTTTCCCTTATTGACAGGGGGACAGTTCTGAGGCACTGACTCGTTGTCAGAGGGTCAGTACGGAGGTATTGAATCACTGTCAGCGTATCAGAACTGTGGGGCTGTTTTATTGTCACAGCGTCAAAACTGACGCAGTGCCTCATGAAAAATGGGTTCGAATTGCGAGAGACCCACACATTACACAATCAGTAATGATGTATTGCAGCATTGTGAGATGGTCAGAATGAGAGAGGACCTCATTGTCACAGGGTCTGCCCTGAGCGATTTCATCATTTTCAGGCACTCCGTACCGAGGCAGAGCCTCATTGTGATCGGGTCAGAATTGAGGGAGTGCCACTTGATTACGGGGGCAATACTGAGGTCTTTCAGTTCTGTCAGGTGGTCAAATCTGATGGAGCTCCTCATTGTCAGGAGATCAGCACTGTCAGAGCAGAAGGGCTGAGGTGTTACAGGTCTATGAGAGGTCAGTACTACGGGAGTGCCTCATTATCAGAGGTCCAGTACCGAGGGAGTGCACAATCGTCAGACTGTCAGTACTGAGGGAATGCCTGATTGTTCAAAGGGTCAGTACACAAGGAATGTCTCAATGTAGTGTATGATTAGAGATGCAGTGCTGAAGGAGTGCCTCATTCTCAGTGTCAGTTCTGAGGCAGGGTCACATTGCTGGAGGGTTGTTCTGACTTGGTGCATTAGTAACAGAGGGTCAATACTGAGGCAGCATCTCATTTTAGGGGCTTAGAATTCATGGGTGCTACATAATTAGGAGGTTAGCCCCGAGGTATTGCAGCTCAGGTGCGGTCATAAGTGAGGGGGGAGTGCAACATTGTCAGGGGTCAATTCTGAGGTGTCAGAAAAAGTCCTCCCAGAAACATCAGCAGGACTTGACAAAATCTGTACAAGTGAAGCAATGCCTGGCCCGTTAAATAAGAGCAGGTTTGTTGGAGCCGATATAAACGATAGACCTCAGTGTAATGGAGGAAGCATTGAGGGAGTCCTGTACTGATAATACAAGATAATAATTCATACATAATTGCAGCATTGTCAGAGGATCAGAACAGCCAGAGTGTATTATTATGAGACTGAACACAGAGGAGGAGCTTCATTGGAACGGGTTCAGAATTAATGGTGAGCAACACATTCACAAGGTCAGTACGGAAGTATTGCATTTCTATTGGAGGCTCAATACTGAGGAATTACCTCTGTCAGAAGTTAGTACTTTGTCAGTAGTGAGGAATTGTGGCATTGTCACTGTGTTGGTCTGAGAAAGTGCCTCTTTATCAGAGGGTCAGAATTGATGGGAGTGCTACATGATTAGATGCTCAGGACTAACAGATTGCAGGACTGTCGGCGGGTCAGATCTGTGGGAGTGATCATTGTGAGATGGTCGCTGATGTCCAACCCTAAAACATAGAGCGCCCTGTAAATAACTCCTTAAAAAAAAGGCCCCTTTCACTAAACCCGAAAACAGAGCCCCCGTATCTAAGTCCGAACACACAGAACCCACTAAATTACTCCTAAAACACGAAGCTCACTGTGAATAAACCCCAAACACAGATGGCCCTGTAAATGAACACTCAAGAATAGAGCCTCCTAAAACAAACAGCACCCGTGAAATAAAGCCGAAAACACAGGAACCCCAGTGTATTAACCCTGACATTCAGAGCCCCCTGTAGATAAACACTAAAAAAAAGTAAAAACTAAAAGGAACTGTGGATACAGTAAAATCAGGAACAAAAACAAAATTGCTGGAAAAGCTCAGCCCTCGCGCTAGCCCAATCCGGCACTCAGCAGAGCCTCAGGCCCAAACTAAACCAAGCTTCAGCCGCACTCCTCGCCCTCACACACGGAGCCGCCTGCACAGAGACCCTCAAACGCCTTTCTCTCATCCGGAAAAAGCGGGCTTCACTGTAAATAACCCCTGAAACACAGAGTCCTGTTTAATCAAACTTCTACAATATCAACTTCACCCCCTGTAATTATACGCTCAAATACAGAGACCCCTTTAAATGAACACGAACACATATCCCCCAGGAAGTAAAAGGTGAAATACCGGGCTCCTTCTCAATAAAGCCGAAGGCACAGAGCACCTGTCAATACACCCCAACATCGAGCCGACCTGTATATTATCCGTAAAACAGGGCCCCTTACAAATAAACCCTAAAAGACAGAGCTGGCTGTAAGTAAAGAGCCCCTTGTAAATAAATACCAAAACCGGAAGAACTGTGGATGCTGCAAATCAGGGAAAATATCCAAAGTTGCTGGAAAAGCTCAGCAAGTCTGACAGCATCTGTGAGGGAAAAGAAAGAGTTAACGTTTTGGGTCAGGTGATCCTTCCTCTGAACCTCTGGCTGGTGCGTCTTCAGTTATGCAGGGTGAATTGCTTTAAAATATCCTTTTTCTGTGAGGCTCTATAACATTATAATAGAAAAACATCAGAACTAAGCAGGAGTAGGCCATCCGGCCCCTCGAGACTGCCCCGCTGTTCAATAAGATCCTGGCTGATCTTTTTGAGACTCAGCTCCACTCACCCACTCGCTCACCATAAGCCTAAATTCCTTTCATGTTCATAACGTGATCTGGTCTTGCCTTAAACACATTCAGCGAGGTAGTTTCAACTGCTTCACTGGGCAGGGTACTTCTCAGATTGACAACCCTTTGGGTGAAGAAGTTCCTCCTGTCCTCAGTCTGACATCTGCTTCCTTTTATTTTGAGCTATACCCGCCTCCTCCTCGTTTCACCTGCCAGTGGAAACAACCTCCCTGTCTCCACCTTATCTATTCCCTTCATAATCTTGTATGTTTCTATAAACTCTCCCCTCATTCTTCTGAATTCCACTGAGTATAATCCCAGCCAACTCAGTCTCTCCTCATATTCCAACCCTCTCAACTCTAGAATCAACCAAGTCAGTCTCCGCTGTGCCCCCTCCAGTGAGAGTATATCCCTTCTCAAGTCAGGAGACCAAAACTGCACACAGTAGTCCAGGTGGAGCTTCATCAGGACCCTATACAGCTGCAGCATAGCCTCCCTGTTTTTAAACTCCATCCTTCTCGCAATGACAGACAAAATTCTATTTATTGACATTGAACTCCATCTGCCAGACCATTGCCCACTCACTTAGACTGTATAACCATCTGCAGGCCTTCAGTTCTTCTGCACACTTTGCTCTACCACTCATCTTAGTGTCATCTGCAAATGTTGACACACCACACTTCATCCCTGACTATAAATCATATGTATCAATTGTAAACAATTGCAGTCCCAACACTGATCCCTGAGACACACTACTAGCCACTGACCGCCAACCAGATAAACACTCATTTACCCCTACTCTTTGTTTTCTGCTAGTCAATCAATCCTCTGTCCATGCCAATACATTACCGGTAATGTCATGCAACTTTATCTCATGTCGCAGCCTTGGCATCTAGTCAAATGCCTTCTTGAAATCCAGATACATGATATCCACAGGTTCCCCATTGTCCACCATGCAAGTATGTCCTCAAAGAATTCCACCAAATTAATTAAACATGACCTCCCCTTCATGAGCCCATGCTGGCTGTTCCCAATGAGACAATTTATATCCAGTTGTCTTGCTATTATCTTCCTTAATGATGGATTCACGCATTCTCCCAACAACCGAAATTAAGCTAACTGACCTATAGTTACGTGCTTTTTGGAAAACAGCCAATGTGACACCACTGTTTAAAAAGGAAGTTTACAATCTGCGGGAACCAGCCCAGATTCCAGTGAATTTTGGTAAATAATTACTGGTGCAAGCCTCTTTACTATACTGTTGTACAAAAGGTCCTCTTTACCAATGCGCCCACAAGCACTACATATTAGCGCTCTCACGCTCTCATTCATTCATAACTTTACTGACCTCTTACTGGCATAGCTTGTTTAATATTACCGCATTTCATTCAAAAAATTGCCAGCTAGTCATACCTTTCACTATGAAAGGGAGGCTGAATTAAAATGCTCCTTCCACCCCATTTACAGCCCTTTCACAGTTTTAATCCTCACGGCTTTATTTTGCTGACAGCTGCAAAACGTGTGTCTACATCAGTGTCTATCCCTGAGTACATGTTAATTTTCTAACCTATTCAGAACAATACCATCGTGTCATCGTTTGAAGAAGCATAATATTAATCAGCCCTCAGCAACCGTCTCCCAGGACTTGAATAGCTTGCAGGATATCAGACAAGTTTTCTGCATTAGCAGAGATAGTAGGAACAGCAGATGCTGGAGAATCTGAGATAACAAGGTGTAGAGGTGGATGAACACAGCAGGTCAAGCATCAGAGGAGCAGGAAGATTGATGTTTCAGGCCTAGATGCTTCTTCAGAAATTGGGAAGGGGAAGGAGGTTCTGAGATAACGAGAGAGAGGGCGAGACGGATAGAAGATACATAGAGGAGAAGGTAGGTGGAGAGGAGACAGACAGGTCAAAGAGGTGGGGATGGAGCCAGTAAAGGTGAGGGTAGATGGGGATGTAGGAAGGAGCTGGGTCAGTCCAGGGAGGATGGACAGGTCAAGGGAGCGGGATGAGGTTAGTAGGTAGGAGACGGAGGTTGGGGCTTGAGGTAGGAGGAAGGACAAGGGTAGGGAGGCAAGGGCGAGCTGGGCTGGTTTTGGGATGCGGTGGGGGAGGAGAGATTTTGAAGCTTATGAAGCCCACATTGACACCATTGGGCCGCAGGGTTCCCAAGCGGAATATGAGATGCTGTTCCTGCAACCTTTGGGTGACATCGTTGTGGCACTGCAGGAGGCTCAAGATGGACATGTCGTCTGAGGAATGGGAGGGGGTGTTGAAACAGTTCGCGACTGGGAGGCGCAGTTGTTCAGTGCGAACTAAGTGTAGGTATTCTGCAAAGCGGTCCCCAAGCCTCCACTTGGTTTCCCCAATGTAGAGGATGCCACAACGCGAGCAGTGGATGCAGGAGACCACATTGGCAGATGTGCAAGTGAACATCTGCTTGAGGTGGAAAGTGTTCTTAGGGCCTGGGATGGGGAGTGAGGGGAGTGGTATAGGGGCAGGTGGAGCACTTCTTGCAGTTGCAGGGAACAATGTGCCAGCTGTATTGGGGCTGGAGGGGAGTGCGGAGCAGACAAGGCAGTCACAGAGACAGTGGTCCCTCCAGAAAGCAGATAAGGGTGGGGAGGGAGATATGTCTTTGGTGGAGTCGGATTGAAGATGATGGTTGGAGGATGATACGTTAGATCCAGAGGTTGGTGGCGTGGTACGTGAGGATGAGGGGGATTGTGTTTTGGTTGTTATTGCGGAGAGGGGGCATGAATTACGGGAAATGTGGGAGACGCGGTCAAGGGCGTTCTCGACCACTGTGGGAGTCGTGGGGAGGATTTGCGGTCCTTGAAATATTAGGAAACCTGAGATGTATTGGAGTGGAATGCCTCATCCTGGGAGCAGGTGTGGTGGAGGTGAAGGAATTGAGAACAGGGGATGTTATTTTTGCAGGAAGGTGGGTGGGAGGAGATGTATTCTAGGTAGCTGTGGGAGTCGGTGAAATAGATATCAGTTTCTAGGTGGTTGCTGGAGATGGAAACAGAGAGGTCCAGGAAGGTGAGACAGGTATTAGAAACAGTCCAGGTGAACAGGTATTAGAAATAGTCCAGGTGAACTTATGGTTGGAGTGGACGGTGTTGGTGAAGTGGATGAACTGTTCAAGCTCCTGGTGGGAGCACGAGGCGACGCCGATACAGTCGTTAAGTTATTGAGGAAGAGGTGGGTTTCGGGCCAGTGTCGCTACGGAAGAGGGACTGTTCCATGCAACCCACAAAAAGGCAGGCATAGCTTGGGCCCATGCGATGTTTCTTGTGACTGCAGCCCCCTGGCGGCCCGCCCGTGGTGGTGCTCATCTTTGCTGCGATCTGCCGGCTCGGTCCCCGAAAGGCAGCATCGGTTCCCCATCTCCGCCCTCCCGACAAACCAACCCTTTAAAGGCGGAAGGCACCCACCCCTTATCATAAAGGTCAGGTTGCGGGGTGGGGGGGGGGGGGCACGGCGAGAGGGTGCCAGAGGCTGCTTTTATTTTGGCGCAACCCTAATCTGGGGGTTATCTAGCATTCCCGCACCCGCAGAAATAGGGATTATGGGTGCACACCGCTAATTTTGGATTCCTCTTTCGAATAAAAAGTAGAGGGGGAGTGTGAATAGGGTTTTGGGATGGGGGATGGGATAGGGTGTGGGTGTGGGGGTGGGGGTGTAGGTCGGGTTGGGGGAGAGGGGGAAGAAGGTGCCCCTCTCCTTCCATTTAAGGGTGCGTACCCACAATTTGGCCCCTTAGGCTCTTTCCTGTTCTGGTTAGGGTTAGGCCAATGGTGAAGGTTAGGGTTTGGGCTGAGGTTAGGGTGAGGGCTGATGCCTGGCACTCCCTCCATACTGACCCTCGAATATGTATGTACACCCTAAAACACAGAGTTTCCGGTAAATATGCCCTAAATCACAGAGTACCGTGTAAATCAGCCCAAAAAAGAGAGGGCCCTGAAGATAAGCCCTGTAACGCTGAGTTCACTGCAAATAAACCCTAAAACACAGATCACTGTAAACAAACCCAAAGACACAGAAAACCCTGTAAATAAACCATGAAATACAGAAAACCCTGTGAATAAACTCTAAAAACACAGATCTCACTGTAAATAAACCCTAAACACAGATCTCACTACCGACAAACCCTCAATCAGAGAGCTCCCTGTAAGTAAACCCTAAGGCAAAGCTAGCTGTAAATAAACCCTAAAACACAGTGCCCTCTGTAAACAAGCTCTAAATCAGAGCTCACTGTAAATATTCCCTAAAACACGGAGATCACTGTAAAAAAGAAACTCAGAACAAAGAGCCACTCGTAAATTTTCCTAAAACACAGAGTCCCTTGTAAAAAGCCCGAAAACACAGAACCTCCTGTAAATAAAACCTAGAGCACAGAACCTTCTGTAAATAAACTATTAAACACAGAAACAAAGTTGCTGGAAAAGCTCAGCAGGTCTGACAGCATCTGTGGAGGAGAAAAATGAGTTAACTTTTCGAGCCTGGGTACCCTTCCATTCTGAGGAAGGGTTGCTGGACCTGAAAAGTGAACTCGTTTTTCTCCTCCACAGATGCTGCCAGACCTGCTGAGCTTTTCCAGCAACTTTGTTTTTGTTCCTGATTTACAGCATCCACAGTTCTTTTGGTTCTTCTTAAACACAGAACCCACGTTAGATAAAACCTAAAGCACAGAGCTCAAGTACATAAAGTACATAACCATAAACGCACAGCCCCCAGTAAATAAGATTTAGGGCTGAGGCTAGGTTTCATGTTTATGCAAGTGTGAACATTAGGGCTGAGGCTAGGCTTAGGTTTAAAGCTGGTGTTATCTCTGAGGGTAGCGTGGAAGAAAGCAGCGTTGCATTCCCAGAGACAGAGCTGAGGGAGAGCATCTGTGTATTCCATAGGAGGCACGGGAACCATTGTAACCTTAACAGATCAAATAATATGACAGATTAGTTTACAATTAAAGATCATTGTGACTGTGGTCACAAGGTGAAGAGCTGGATGAACGCAGCAGGAAAAGCAGCAACAGAGGAGCAGGAAAGCTGACGTTTCGGGCCGAGACCCTTCTTCAGAAATGGGGGAGGGGAAGGGGGTTGTGAAATAAATAGGGAGAGAGGAGAGGCCGATAGAAGACGGATAGAGGAGAAATTAAGTGGGAGGACGGGATAGGTGGGAGGAAGGACAGGTTAGGGAGGCAGGGACCAGCTGGGCTGGTTTTGGAATGCGGTCGGGGAGGGGAGATTTTGAAGTTTGTCAAGTCCACATTGACACCATTGGGGTACAGGGTCCCTAACCTGTCATTCCTCCCACCTCAAAACCCAGCCCCATCTCCTACCTACTAACCTCATCCTGCCCCCTTGGCCTGTCCATCCTCCCTGGACTGACCTATCTCCTCCCTAACTCCCACCTGCATTCACCTTTACTGGCTCCATCCCTGCCTCTTTGGCTTGTCTGTCTCCTCTCCACCGATCTTCTCCTCTATCCATTTTCTGTCTGCCTCCCCCCTCTCCCTATTTATTTCAGATCCCCCTCCCCCTACCATTTCTGAAGAAGGGTCTCGCCCAAAACGCCAGCCTTCCTGCTCATTTGCTGCTGCTTGGCCTGCTGTGTTTATCCAGCTCTACACCTTGTTAACCCTGTAAATATGCTCTCAAGCACAGACACCCCTTTAAATAAATCCTAAGAAGGGTCATTCAGGAAATAAAATGTAAAAGAAACCATAAAAGCCAGAGTCCCTGTAAATAAAGTGTAAAACATAGAGCTCCGAGTAAATAAATCCTGAAACACAGTGCCCCCTGCAAATCCTCCCTTAAACTAAGCCTCCTGCAAATAAACTCGCAGAGGCGACTGTAAACAAACCCCAAAACACAGGACCTCCACTTAATAAAGCCTAAAACAGAAGGCCCACTGTAAATCAACATGAAAAAACACAGCTCCCACTGCAGCACTGCGAATTAGTCGGATTGAGTTAGTACCTCAGTCAGCAAGTCAGTTCTGAGGCAGGGCCTCTTTGTCAAAGAGTCAGATTTGAGGGAGTACCATTGGATGATGGTTATTGCAGCACTGTGAGAGTACTGGAGTGAGAGAGCACCTCACTGTCAGAGGGTCAGTACTGAGGGGGTACCTCACCGTCAGCGAATCAGTACTGAGGGAGTACGTCACTGTCAGACGGTCAGTACTGAGGGAGTGCCTCACTGTCAGAGAATCAGTACCGAGGGAGGACCTCACTGTCAGATGGTCACTACTAAGGGAGTACCTCACTGTCAGAGAATCAGTACTGTGGGAGTACCTCACTGTCAGAGGGTCAGCATTGAGGGAGTTCCTCACTGTCACACAATCAGTACTGAGGGAGTACCTCACTGTCAGAGGGTCAGTACCGAGGCAGTACCTCACTGTCAGAGAATCAGTACTGAGGGAGAACCTCACTGTCAGAGGGTCACTACTGAGGGAGAACCTCACTGTCAGAGGGTCACTACTGAGGGAGAACCTCACTGTCAGAGGGTCAGTACTGAGGGAGAACCTCACTGTCAGAGGGTCAGTACTGAGGGAGCACTTCATTGTCAGAGGGTCAGTACTGATGGAGGACCTCACTGTCAGCGAATCAGTACTGTTGTCATGTTCGTTTTCGGAGACCCTCACGGATTTGTTGCAATAACAAGGCACTGACCTGTTTCGGAAAACACGAATCCTTTTATTACCAAGCAAGTACAAGCTGTGGAGAATCACAGTACTTAACCCGGCACAGAGCGCAGAGTCTCGCAGGTAATTCTCCCCGAGCAGCGGACAGTCCCCGCTCTTCATACTTTACAAAATACATGATACATAAAATAATTACACATTTTACAATGACATGATACCTAAAATAATTACTACAACAGACAAAGACAGGATACCAAACAATTATTACATCAAGAACGTGAAAGACCAGGATGTAGTCCCGAAGATAATAAAATGTGAGGCTGGATGAACACAGCACATCTCAGGATGCTGCTGGACTTGCTGTGTTCGTCCAGCCTCGCATTTTATTATCTTGGATTCTCCAGCATCTGCAGTTCCCATTTTCACAGGATATAGTATCGATTGCTCTTGAAGTGGCTGCTGATGGCATGAGGCGATTTCAAGTTGTTATCCGGACAGATTGTTCTAACCAGACACACTGGCAACTTGAAATCACAAATTCAGTGCCCTGGCCCCTTTGTCAGCGACAGAAATTGCATGCTTTAGAAGTTTCACACCTTTACAAATGTTCCCCACCGAACCCTATTTGACACAGTTTAATTCTAATTGTATTCAGTCAGGAAGCTTCAGACAGTGTCTGCATACCGATGTGTGGGAAGACAAAGAGTTACAAAAGTTTTACACTGAATTCCTAGCTAGGCAGGAAGCTTCAGGGCAGTGCCTGCATCCCTGTGCGTAGGCAGATAAAAGACTTTAATTTGTAGAAGTATAGAAATCAATGGGATGTTATACAATAACATCTCATTGTGAGAGTACCTCATGGTCAGAGGGTCAGTACCGTAGACGTGCAGTGTTGTCTGACTGCCAATCGGGTCAGGATTGAGGGCTCTTACAGGGACAGGACTGAGGTATTTGAAATAGGGCAATGACTGGTGTGGATCCTTTTTATTTTTTTAAAATTAGACGACACCAGAAAGATTATCAACCCGATGTGATGTGATTGGGCTGACAATCAGTTGATGACAGCAGAAAGGTCAGTGGCCTGATTACCGCGGCCGGGACTTGAGATTTCACTCTTGCCGACCTTCTCATTCTTCTCACTCAATTTCACGGAAGAGCTGTTTTGAGAGAGAGTAGGAACTTTCTGAAACTGATCGCGGGCCCTATTCAATATGTATCTAACAGAGATGTGGTAAAGCAGAAACTTGTTTGATGTCCCGCCAGCTATTCAAGTCCTGGGAGACGTTTGTTGAGGGCTGATTAATATTATAATTATTCATAGTTTCGGGTGACACGATGGATGGGAAGATATTGTTCTGAATAGATTAGAAAATTAACATAGTCAGGGATTGACTCTGATGTAGACACAGGTTTGGACACTGTCAGCAACACGAGTTCAAACTGTGAAAAGGCAGTAATGCGTGGAAGGAACATTTTAATTTATAGTCTCCCTTTATGAGTGAAAAGTATGGCAAGATCATGAATGAATGAAATGCGTAACAGGAAACAGAGGACCCTAGTGAGTGGTCAGTAAAGTTATGAATGAATGAGAGCGCGATCGTGGTCACATGGAGCGCTGTGGGTTCTTCGGTGAAGAGGATATTTAGTACAACAGTCAAGAGGCTTATGATATAATGTCACAGAAAAACCACACAAAAGGATATTTGAAGGCGATGGGCCCTGTATCACTAAAGACACACCAGCCAGCCTCCGGAAGCCTTGTTAAGTGCTAACCGATATGAGTAAACAGGGCAGACCACAGGATATTCAGGGGCAAAGGTTACAAGATTAACAAGTGACCACTTTTCTGAAGAAGGGTCTAGGCCCGAACCATCAGCCTTCCTGCTGCTGGGCCTGCTGTGTTCATCCGGCTCAACACCTTGTTCTCTCAGACCACGTGAGCGAACGAGTTTGGCGTGTTTGAGTCTGACTGGTAAATATGTGATACACCATTTGATGTTACTGACTGCCTGGTGAATTGAAAACTGAAATAACTGCGGATGCTGCAAATCAGGAACAAAAACAAAGTTTCTGGAAAAGCCCAGCAGAACTGAGGGAGGTTCTGTGGAAGGGTCACCGAACCGGAACCGGTTAGCTCTGTTTTTCAACTGACAAATGCTGCCAGACCTGCTGAGCTTTTGCAGTAACTTTGTATTTTTTTTCTGATTTCCAACATCCGCAGTTTTTTTGGGTTTTTACTCAGTGTTTTAGGGTTTATTTACAGGGCGCTCTTCATTTATCGCGAGCTCTGTCTTTTAGGGTTTATTTGTGAAGGGCCCTGCCTTACAGATAGTTTACAGGTCGGCTCAGTATTCGGGTGCATGAAGAGGTGCGCTGTGTTTTCGGCTTTATTCAGCCGTGTCTTTTCCTGTCTACTTCCTGGGGGATGTGTGTTCGAGTTCTTTTTAAAGGGGTCTGTGTGTTTGAGTGTACAATTGTAGGGGTCTCTGTGTTTTACAGTGTCCTGTATGTTTTTGACTTAATTTACAGGGTAGATCTGTGCTTTATGGCTTATTTGCAGGGGGCTCTGTGTTGCAGTGCTTATACACTGGCGGGGGGGAGTTCCCTGTTTTCGGGTTTATTTACAATGAGGCCTGTGTTTTAGGGTTATTTACAAAGAGCTCTGTGATTTAAGATTTACATAGAAAGGCTGTATTCTAAGGTTTATTTGCAGAAAGCAGTGTAGTTTAGGATTTATTTCCAGTGAGCTCTAGGCTTTAGCATTTATTTACAGGAGGATCTTCATTTCATGGTTTTGTTACGGTTGGGTCTTTGTTTAAAAAAAACCCTGAAACAATGAGCTCCGTGTCTTATGGTCTAATTGCAGTGCCATCTGTGTTTTTGAGTTTATTTGCAGAGCATTCTGTGTTTTGGGGTTTATTTCCAGGAGGCTCTCTGTTTTAGGGTTTGTTTGCAGGATCCTCTGTGTTTTAAGATTTAATTTACATGGGTGTTTTTACTGCTTATTTGCATGGGTACTCTCTGTTTGAGGCACTGGCTGAGTACTGACCTTCTGACAATGTGGTACTCATTCAGATCTGATCCTCCAGCAATGAGGTACTGTGTCAGAACTGATCCGCTGACAGTAAAGCACTGCCCCCTCAGTTCTGACCCTCTGACAGAGCTGCAATCGTTCAGGACTGAACTTCTAATCATGTTGTACTCCATCAACTCTGAACCCAATGCATTGAGGTACTGACTCAGTATTTACTGTGTGCAAGTAATATACTCACTCAGAACTAACCCTCTAGCAATGTGAGCCTGCCTCAGAACTTACCCTGTAACAATGAGGCACTGACCTCAGCACCAAATCTCTAATTACTTGGCTCTCCCCAGTTTTGAGGCACTCCTTCTGTACTGACCCATGAACAATGAGGCACACACTCAAGAATGATCCTTCATTGAGGTATCACCTTATAACAGAGCGACTGACATCTTTGGACTGTGTCTAATAATGAGGCACTGACTTGGTTCTGACCCTCTCACAATGAGGCATTCTCTCAAGTCTTACTGCATTAAAATGAGGCACGCTCTGACTGATCTGAAATGCCTCAGTATAAATCCTCTGACTAATCTGAAACACCACTTCTTAGACCCTCTAAATGGCAATCTTTTAATTCTGACACCATAACAGTGACGGTCTGCCTTGGTGCTGACACTCTGTCAAAGAGACGCTGCCTCAGAACTGAGCTGCTGACAATTAGCCAGTGCCTTAGGTACTGATGAGTGAATAAAAAGGCCCTCTCTCAGCACTGACACTGAAGCAATGAGGTATTGTCACAGAACGAGCCCACAAAGGGCTCATAATTGAGGGAGTGCCTACTGATTGAAGGGTGCGGATTGAGGTGTTGCAGAACTGTCAGAGGGTCAGAACTGAGGTATTGCATCATTGTCAGATGGTCCATTCTGAGGCAGTGCCTCAGTGTCAGAATTGAGGGTATGCACATGTTTAACTCATCAGGAATGAGCTTTATGCAGCTCTATCAGAGGCTCAGCACTGACTGCCTGCCTCATTCTCATAGGATCAACACTGATATATTGAAGCACTGTTAGATCTTCAGTGCTGAGTGGGTCAGAACTGAGGGAGTGCATTGCTGTCAGAGGCAGTGCCTCATTATGCAGGTGTCAGAATTCAAGGCATGCCCCATGAATGGAGGGTCAGGACTGAGGTATTGCAGCTCTATTCAGAACCAGTGGCTCGTTGTCAAGCGGTCAATGCTGAGGCAGCGACTCAATTCTGTATGGTCAGTTTTGAGGAAGTGCCCCATTATTAGAGGGCCAATACGAAGGGTAAGTCTCAATGTAATTGTGACAGAACTGAGACAGAGGCGCATGATCAGAGATGAGATTACCTACAGTGTGGAAACAGGCCCTTCAGCCCACGAAGTCCACACCGCCCGTCGAAGCATCCCAGCCAGACCCATCCCCCTCGAACCCACACACCCCTGAACACTACGGGCAATTTAGCATAGCCAATCCACCTAGCCTGCACATCTTTGGTCTGTGGGAGGAAACTGGAGCGCCCACGTAGGAGGAGGCCCACATAGATAGCGGGAACTGCCGATGCTGGGGAATCTGAGATAACAAAGTGTAGAGCTGGATGAACACAACAAGCCAAGCAGCATCATCCAGCTCGACACCTGTTATCTCAGATTCTTTTGCGTCCATTTTCTGATGAAAGATCTAGATCAAAAACGTCAGCTTTCCGACTCCTCTGATGCTGCTCGGCCTGCTGTGCTCATTCAGCTCGACCCCTTGTTATCATAGAGACAGCACATGTTGGGTGTCTTTGCTACATCATGTTTTCTCAGTGTCATAAGAACTTAGATGAATGGCTTCAACATACAAATAATTTTAATGTGAATAAATTTACATTTGGACTCTGATAAAATAAGAAGGAACCTAGACTTGTTTGAAAATTAAATCGACTTACTTAATTCAGCCATATAATTGGCATAAAAATCTAAGAAATTAATCCTGCTCACAATCTTGGAGATGTGTTTGTTTGGAATTAGGGTGTTGAAGGTGGAGACGTGGTCAATAAGTAGGAGCTTGACGTAGATGCCCATGTTATCTGGACGTTCCAGAGATATGTGTAAAGCCAAGGAGAGGGCATCTACCAT